>NW_027224280.1:600000-771951 GCF_023699985.2 Odocoileus virginianus
GTATAAGTCATTCAGGTACCTGGAAAAGAAAGGTCAGGTTAGGGCAGGCCACCCGCTTTGACAAGGGAATGGCAGACTCCTGAGGAGACAAAGCGGGGCTAACGCTACACAAACTCCAAATCCTTCCACCTCTGTCCTCATCCCTAAGGAGGGGTGCGAGTGGAAGGGGAGCAGCAGGATGGGGTGTGCTCAGCTGCCCTGCACGAAGCTGGACATGACATGAGGACCTTCGAGGTGAAAAGGGAGCACTAGCTCAGGACTACCTACAGACTTTAGAAAGGCCCTTGGAAAATACCCATCACGAAGCCTGCGGGCACCGAGAAGGACCAGCTCGAAACTGGGTCTGAGGAGCAGGAACCAGCCCAAGGCAAGGTTGGGGGAACCAACCCTCCTGTTTCACAAATGAAAGGGACCTGGTACAGCAAAACTGACTGCTGTGTGGGCAAGCACCCCAGCCTTCATGGGATTCCACACAAACAGGACAAAGCCTCACCTCGGAATGTTGTTCTTGGGGTCCTCACTATCATTGGCCAGACCCCCAAACAGGTAACATTTGTTGCCCACAAGGGAGAAACTGTGCCCGAGCCGAGGACACGGAGGAGGCCCATTTTTGGGCGTCTTTGCTTTCAGTCTCTTCCACTCCCATCGGCTTGCCTGCAAAATCAAGGCTCAGTGATTAACTCAAGGGTGAGCTGGGTTGTTTGTCACATACGGAGGGGCTGCTGGGGGTGGGAGGGTGCAGCTGACTAGGGTAAGAAGGTCTGGGTGGCACAGGGCCTGCCCCCACTCTGACAAGCAGGACACTACCTGGAGCTCATAGAGGTCGTTGCTGTACTTCCCATATTCCACCATCCCTCCGAACACGAGCAGGCGTGTCCCATCGCACACGAAGCCATAGGCTGCACATCCAGGAGGGATGTCCCCTCTCACAGCCGGGATGAACCACTGGTTGGTCGCTGGGGGACAAAAGTTAGCAGAAGTCAGAACACCCTGGGAGCCACCAGAACCAAAACCCCACCCCTCTGCCTCCCTAAACCCACCAGCCTTCAAAATACAGTCCAAGAAAGGACAGGCTAAGACAGCATCTCTTTTCCCAAGGATGTGGGACTTCTTCCTTTGAGCATCTAACTGCCAACCCTCTAAGCCATCTTCCAAACCCTTTGGTCTCAGAGACCACCCCAAAGTCACCCTGGTTCTCATCATAGTCATCTTAATAAGCAGGAAGTCACTGACAAGAGAATCTGGCAGCTTCTGGGGATGGGGCCACCTCCTGCCACTCTATGGGGACTTGGAAAGAAAGAAACATCTAATACCCAAGCTACCCTCCCGGAGGCCCACGGCAGGCTGCACGTCTCAGTGGCTGAAAGAGCGAATGCTGCAGGCCAGGGGCAGCAACCCGAGTACAGGCCCAGGAGAGCTGTGGGGGCATGCTCAAGCTCTGCTACGGTTTCCCCGGCGACGGTCCACAGCTCCCTCCTCCAGAACACGGGCAGAGGCGGTGGCGGGCAGCTTCCCAGCCCTGGAAGCTGCCTCAAGTCCGCCGCCTCGAGCCAGGGTGGAGCTCCCCAACTGCCCCTGTTCCGCCTGGCACCCCCGTACCTCCCAGGCAACCAATCCCTTGCCTGCCATGCCAGGGCTTCCTGGCAAAGTCACAGGGAAAACACTGCCCTCTTTGGAGGGACTCCTCCTGTCCTGTATTATTTGAAGGGCCATCCCCTGAAACACACACTGCACTCTCACAAGACACCTCAAACCAGCAGCCAGCTGCAAACCTGACTCCACACCCCTCCATCAGTTTTGGTCAAACACGGGCGAGCAAATCGGGACTGAGGAGACGGTGGGCAGGGAAGGGACCTGAGCGCCAATGGAGCCCCTCCCAGGGCATGACAGGGGCCAGTCCCTACCACCCTCTCCACACTGGGTAACCGGACTCCCACAGCTTCACCCTCAAGGGGGAAGAAGCCTGCCCCCTCATCCCAAAGCACATTGCACCTCCCGGCATAAAGGCACCCTGGCTGGCCACTTCCCAGGTGGACACAGCTGTTTGGAACGGGCTGTGGGTCTCACCCTCGGTTCAGGGGAGTCACTGGGCCTTGCGGACACCCAGCACTCCCCTCCGTCTCCCCTGCCTGCTCCGTGCACCCTGGCCCCAAAGTCCGGAGATCCACCTTATCCTTCCTCAAGGTGCAAAAACAAACCGAGAAGAGCAGCAGCTTTCCAGGCTTGAGCCCTCAGCCCTACACAAACTGGGGGGAGATGCCTCACACAGCATCCAAAGGAGCTACATTCAAGTTCCCGTGATAAATGCCGACACAGACCTCTGAACCTCCCTCCATGGACACGGGAAAGAAAATAAAGTCGCTCAGTCACACCCGACTCTTTGCAACCCCATGGACTGTAGCCTACCAGGCTCCTCTGTCCATGGGATTTTCCAGGCAAGGGTACTGGAGTGGGTTGCCATTTCCTTCTCCAGAGGAATCTTCCCAACCCAGGGATTGAACCCAGGTCTCCCGCATGGCAGGCAGATACTTGACCATCTGAACCACCAAGCTTTTTAAAACTGGACACAGGAACAGAGGCCAAAAGGGGAAGTAACTGACCAGAGCTCACAGGGTCATACAGACACACGAGACAAGAACCCTGTCCCTGAGTAAAAGGGACCGCCAGGTGCCTCCCTGAGGGCCGGGTCATCTGCCACCCAATTCAGGGGCTGGGTGAAAGGGACTGGTGGCGTCCCAAGAGCTCATTCTGCAGCACCCAGGAGGGGCTGACCTCGTTCTAGAGCACTCCAGGCAACAGCAGGCTGTTAGGCAGCGCGGGTTCTGGGCTGAAGCCCGGTTCTGCTCTGAGATGGCAGCTGTCCCCTAATCCTATCACCCCTCACTCATCTGGGGGGGTGAGTGGTGCACAACCCCTGCAGGTCCCTCCGCCCTGCTCAGTTCTGGCTTGCCTGTACCCCGGAGGAAGTGGCCCAGTGCCCCCCACCCCCCCGCCCTGCTTCCTGCATGGTGCAGGCGGTGGCAGGTGCTAGGAGGCACGGAGTGGGGGAGATGATTCTCAGAAGAGGTGACGTGGGAGCCAGGGCCTTGAAGGCTGAACAGGACTTCCCAACAAGTGAAACCGGCAGGGCCACGCAGGAAGTGCCTGTGAGAACGCGAAAGGCCAGGAACAGAGGGTGAACAGGTTGGAGATAAGCTCAACTTAGTAACCACTTAGCCCCAAGGAGAACACGCCTGGGAAGTATCCCCAAAGCGGGGGCCTGACCTAATAACCGAACTGAAGGCCGAGAGAGCCAACAGGGTGACCCTGGACCCAGCACGTCCCGCCTGACACCCCAGGGTCCGCGTGTGCGAAAACGAGGAAGTTTCACTAGCCACTTCCCAAGGCTCCTTCTGGCGTCATCAGCTGGGGACGCTGGAGAACCACTGAGGCAGACCCGCCTCGACTGCTGCTTCGCCCAGCAGTCACAGCCTCCCCACACCAGGGCTCACCCCACCGTGTCAGGGCCAGGGCCCCTGGGTGATCCACTTTGGTGTTGCCAGAAACTTCCCTGAGGTCGAGGATGGGCCTCCCAAAAGCCGGGGAAGTGTTCCACGGCCACCAGAACACACACTTCCTCATGCACCCCCTTCCAGTTCAGTGCACACCTGCCACCCCCAGCCCCATCACCCCCGATCTCTGAGCTGCCTGAGATGGCAAAGCAGGCACGTGCCCCCTAGGGTCTTTTGTCTTAGCAACTGGGAACTCTCTCTGAATGATGAGTCTCTCTGAGCATTCCTCTTACAGAAGGAGAAGCTAGAGAATACGCTCTGACCTCATTTAAGACACAAGACACAAGGTAAGCAGGAGGCCGGCTGTCAAGGCGGCACTAAAGATGCCCTAAGAAGGATGCTGGGCATCTGTGCCCCGGCTGGTGGAAGAGAGGCCACACCAAGCCTGGCTCTCTGAGAACAGCAGAAGCTCGAGGCTCTGTCAAACAGGAAACACTAACATGCAGTGAGGACCAGAGAGCTGCATTCACTAGTGGCGAGAAGTTGCCAAGGGAGTTCTCAGGGCACTTTCTGAACTGGTACCCTGGAGGAATCCAGGGCTGCAGCCCTTCGGAAGGCTGGCTCCCGCTACCACTACCACTACCACCCTTCCAGAGGGGGAACGAGTGAATGCCAAAATGGTCAACTCAGTTTAATACACACGTGTCGACACAGAGGCCCCAAGAAGCAGTGGCCTTTGGAGCTGATGGTAATTAGGCCCCTGGCCTACTTTCTAAAATTGGCATTCCATGCCAAGGAACCTGCTCCAGGCCTTAAAAGAAGGAAGGTGGTCCAAGGGGTTGAGGAGGTTCTGCTGAGCACACTGGCCTCTCTAAAAACAGCCCTGCCCCTCGGCCTTCCCTTACTGGGCTAATCGCTGCCGCCGCAGCTGTCCAAGCTGGCACCAAGCTCCAGCAGCCAGCCCAGCCTCCCCGGAGGCAACAGGTGCTCCGACCCAGAATGTGAAGGGCCACCAGCAACCCACCAGCCTCGGAAAGTCAACTTTGGAGGGTCAACCACTTACAAGACGCAAGCACACTGAACTCTGTGCCTCCGGGGAGGCGCGGGCGGGGAGCACTCAACAGAGGGAAAGCTCGGGTCCAACCCTCAGCGCACCGACCAACAGCCTAGCTCAGAGCAACCTCGGAGTTGGGGGCGGCGGCAGCGGGGGTGGGGGGAAGAACACGGGGTGCCCAGACCCGAGGACCCCGGCCCACCAGAACCCTGGGACAGGACGGCTAGGTGGCCAAAGTAATTTGGCAGATGAGCTGGCGCGGGGGAAATGCGTTAGAAGCCAGACCCTGGCCGCGGCTGACCCCAAAGCAACCTGGAGCTGTGGAGGAGAGCTTGCTAAAAGCACACGATGAGCCGGGAGGGGGTTTGCAGCAGCCCCGCCTCCGCCTCTCAGGCTCTGGAACGGAACGGAACGCAAGGCGCCCAGGCCCACTGCCCCCCGTGAGAACGCTCATTCCCTCTCCCGGGGCCAGCCTCCATTCAACTGGCAGCTGGGGCCCACGAAGGCACCAGGTGTACCAACTGGCCACCACGGGGGAGGGGGCCGCACGAGAATGCGGCTAAGTTCTAGAGACCAAGCAGGAGCACCAGACAACAGGACCACGGCATGTCAGCCTGGTGGCAACACCCGGAGGCACGGACACACCGCGGTCTTCGACTCTGACTGCACCTGACTCCTCCCAATGAACCCAGCCTCAGGTTTAGGGGCGGCCTGGGAATGGGCAGGGTAACCTCCTCGGTCCACTGCACGGTGACCACAACTAATCCCTCTCTTCTAGCCAAAGGCCCCAGATCCATACCACAGGCCATGGGAAGGGAAACACTGCAGGAGTCGACACTGCAAGTGGGGAACGGCAGCGTCGTCGGATTTGTGGGGCCCCAGGACGACAGTTCCCCAGTGTGGCACACCGCCTGCCCACCCCATCCCCGGGTCAGGATTGAGGCCGCTCAACTCTGCCCCTTTTCTCGAGACGGCGACCTCATCTGTCATCGAAAAGTTGTCACTGCTCCCCAAACCGCACCAGAGATGAGGAAGAGTCTAGCAGCCATTGGGGGGGGGGAAGGGGGTGGGACTCTGCGCCAAAGGGACGCATCCGCCCGCCTAGTTGGCGGGGGTAACGGTGTCTTGTCTGAAGTCACCACCGCGGGCGCCGCCCCCGCTCCCTCACCAGCTGGCCTAGAGGGTTCCTCTCCAATACTTAAAGACACCCCCCTTCGAAGGCAGGAGAAGCAGGGGTGTCAGGATGGGGACAAGAGCAGGGCAGAACAAACAAGCCATGCAGAGCAAAGGGTCTCGGAGGGGAGTCCCGTGCGGCTGGAGAAGGGAATGGGAGGAGGGGGGAAGAGGGCAGCCAGGGAAGGGAGGAGAGGAAGGAGAGAGAGAAAGGGAGGAGGGAGGAGAGGAAAGGAGGGAGAGGGAGGAGATGGAGGGAGGGAAAGATTCGAGGACCCAGCGGGCTTTGCACTCACCCGTGTTGTACACGTGCAGCTCGTCCACTATCCCCTCGTTGCCGCCGCCAAACACCACGATGAGCTCCTTGATGGCCACGGCGCGGTGGCCGTGGCGGGGCCGGGGCACTGGACCCGACCAGCCCACCACTCGCTTCCAGCGGGGCTGCAAGAGCACCGCTGGCGAGTTGGCGGCTGACACGGCCGAAGCCATAGTTCCAGGAAAGGGCGCGGTGGAGAAAAGTCGCCAAGTGGGAAGGAAGCCCCCCAATTCCACTCACACACACCCCTTTTCGTCTAAGGTGGCTCTCACTGAGAAACTGTTCCTTACACAGCGGTGGACGGCTCCATGGAGGCCGCCATCTTAATTATTTTCTCCTTCCCTTCTCCTCTTCCCCTTCTTCTCGCTTACCAGGTCTCGTCAAGAGCCTCTTGAAACTGTCAAGCGACTGGACCCGAGAAGCTGGAGGCAGTCGAGTCCCGCCGCCCTGACTACTTGCCTGGGAGCTCCCACTTACAGGCTCGAGCGGGAGGCCCTGGGAGCCGCCATCTTGAGCCGCCTCTCTCTCCTCCCTTCCTCAGTCGTAGCCCTCCCCTGCCGGAAATGGCGGAGCCCCGGCCCGGTTCCCACACCCCCCGAGTCCCCTGCACTGGCCGGCTTCCGGGGCGGGTGGAAAGGAGCCACAAGCGCAGCGGTTGTCTCAGCCCCGCCGGCGCTCACACCACAATTGTGGGAGCCGCCATCTTGAGACCGTCCCGCTTCCCCGCCCAGCGCTTAGTGTAGAGGCCGCTCCCTTAACAGCCTCGACACTTGTAAGGAATAGAGGCGCGCCAGAGGCCAGTGAAACGAGCTTGAGTTCTTGAGGGCTGCTCAGATACTCGCCCCGTATGGCTCCTGAGGTCTCGAGCGTCTAGCCTTAGTCCGCCTCTGCTGCTCAGGCTGCGCCTGCCGCCCTGGGAGCCGCCATCTTGAAACTAGCTCCCCCTTCCCCCCTATTCTCTTCCTCCCGGGTCAGTTCTTCCACTGCAAACCAAACGCAAGGCAGCGTCCGATCCTCGCTTTCCTCTTTATGACTCCTTTCCACAGAAGCCGCTTCAAAAAGGCAGAGTTAGGCCCCGAAGTGGCAACTGTACGGCAGGAGGAGCGGTAACGGCAGGGCGCTCATGCCTCCTCCCTGGGAGCCGCCATCTTGTGCGAAGAAGTAACAACTAAACATGGCGGCAGCGGTGGTCGGGCGAGGGGGCGGAGTCGGACGACGTCACTGTTTTTCACCCCCCCACACCCCACCCTCGCAGGCTTCTCCTCCCGGCTAAGGCCCGTTAAAGGAACTCCACGCTGTTTCGCGGCAAGGGACCGGGGCCGCTGCACGCTAGGCCTGAGGTCAGGCTGCGCTCGGGTCAGGCACAGGCGTGCCCAGCTCTGTTGCTGCCGAAGCGCGCCTCCACGCCTCCGTTCTGGGAGCCGCCATATTGCCACTTCCCCTCGCCCGGCCGTCCGCGGGCGTCAATAGCGACTTTCAGCACAAAACAAAGATGGCGGCTGCGGCATCTGGGGAATGCCCGGATGAGAACGCCTCAGACGCGGTTGGCCCCGCCCCCTTGGGAACTGCCCCCCGGGTCGCTGAAGGGACACTCGCCAGAGGAAATCGTTTTAACTAGCAGTGGGGACAGGACACAGGTTGCAGAGAGTGCCTGACGGGAGACACTAAAATCAAGCTTCGGATCGGGGAGCGGACATTTTCCCTCATCACACCCAGCTGGCTCCAGGGAAGCAGCCCGAAGCCCGCCACTGGGGGGGAGCCGGAGGCGGGGCGAGCGTGGGCGATAACAGACCTGGCGCGCGACGCTGGGGGCGGAACCCTCCCAGGCTCCCAGGCCTCACGCCCCGCCCCCAGGTGGGGGCGCCGCAGAGACCCCGCCGTCGCCCCAAGAAAACTAACCGGGCTACCGCGCGCCGGGCCAGCCCCCGCCCCTTTCCCCGCCGGGCGGGCGGCCAGGCTGGCAATGTTGGAGGCGAGCGGGCGGGCGCGGGAGAGGTCCGCGTCGCCCCGCGTCGCCTCACGTCACCCCGCCCCGCCTGCTTCCCAGAGCCCTGGGTCCCGCCCCGCACGCAGGCGCACAACCGCCTTTAGGGTCCGCCCTTTTTTGAGATTTGAATTTCCCCCAGCAAAGCAAGAGGGGCAAAATACCCGGATGGTGATCGCTGGCCTTTTCGCGCCAATACTGTAAGTTCTCGCAACAATCTTCAGAGGTGGGTACATCATCCTGATGTTCCAAATCTTGCAGGAGCCAGTCTGGTCGTCGCCCCAAGCTCACTCCCAGACGGTGCAGGCTGTAATGCGCTGCTTTCCGGGATCTTGGAATGACAACAGATGGTTTTTCTAGTTTCTCTCGTTTTTATTTGATCTTTACATTTATCAGCCTCTAGGCAAAATTTGGCTTTTCCCGCAACTAAAGTGTAGGTAACAAAGCACGGAGCGTTAACCTGGTGATTGTGTCACCAGGGAAATGACATTTGAGATCATATAGCTTTTCTTTTAGATAGCCTGAAAGTTAGCTAAACTGCAAGTTACTGCAGAATAACTCATTTGAAATTACTGTAGTTATTCAACCTGCCCATAGATCCTGTAATTTAACATGTTAGTAAAGAAGCACGTTTATTACTATATCATACATTATCAAAAATATTTTAATAACTATCTTTAAACATATTAAGTTTGTGCTGTAATTCTCTGTTTTAGTTTATGGATTTGGAAGCATTTGTTTGAGGACGGGCCAATGAGTCCTGTGACATAGTCAAGGGACAAGAACCCTCACCTGTGTTTCTGTGCCACCAACTGCCCTAAGTGACCTTGGCCATTCACACCACCTCTCTGGCCAAGTCCTTCCCCTCTCAAATAAGGAAACTGAGCTGCAGGTTCCCAGCAGCCTTGCCCACATGCAAGGATTCTGTTCTCAGAGTTCAAGAATTACCATGGGTAGCTCCTTGGACATCCAGGTGGCTCAGGTTGAGCTCTCCTGCTGGTGTCCCGTGGTACAGCCTTCAGACTGGCATCCCCTTACCTGCAGAAAGGGAACAACAGTGGTCAGGGTAGTCACGGGCACAACAAGCAGTTGTCATAAGGGATACAGGTTAAAGAAGCCACCACTGTGACAGGCAACAGTGGCTCTTGCTTAAATGCATACAGACTGAGAAAGCAGAAGAGTTTAAGGAACGTATCTTAACCCCTCAGCCTGGGGATTATCGGGTTTTACAGGACTTCCCACCGCAGCGAGCCCAGAACCAGACCAGGGGAAAGGATGATGCTGGTGAGCCCTTGGACCTTCATGTGCTAGGCAGGGTAAACTGGGAAGAACTTTGAGAGTCATGTCACAAGGGTCACAGCAGCTTAGGACTTAAGCCATAAGAGACCTGCCCTGGCCTTCTTAGTGGACTTGGGAAGTTGGTTTGCTAACATGTCGCTTTCAGCTTGCACAAGGGCTCAAGCAACCTCTGCCCAGCGGCTGGAGAGGAGTCCCTTTCAACGCCCTTCCTGCACCTCCTCTAGCAAGCGGACAGTGTTGGACTGCCTGTCCGCAGCTCTCCTCCATGCTTGGCTGGTAGACAGGAGGGTCAGGCTAGCGCTGGTGGCCTGGGGCCCCAGAAGCCTGGCTCTTCACACCAGGGATTCAGACCCTGGGTGGGGTCAGGGGAGGACCTGGAGACACCAGGTGAGGCCTCAGCTGGTGTCCCCGCTGGACTCGGGAGCTGAGTGGGGAAGTGCTGGTGCTGGAGAGGAAGTGAGAGCTGAGTTGAGGGCTTCAGCAGGCCACGCAGAGGAGGGCAGGAAGACAGACTATGCCTGGGAACTCACAGGACTGTATGAGCATGGCACTTTGGTGTCTGGCCAAAAGGCTGGGGCATGATCACGTGTGAGCCGAGAGCCAGCCACTGAAGGGTGTTAAACAGGGGCAGTCCTCGAGGGGGCTGCTGGGGGCTGCTGTGTGCAGACCACGTGAGTGGTGGCGAGCCTGTAAGTGGGAACCCTGGGGGAAGGACAGCCCCCCGACTTAAAGACTCTTCCTTCACCAGAGGCTGCAACAGGGAGGTGCACGACAGTGGCACGGACTGAGATGAGGGTCAGGACAAGGGCTTCAGTTCCTTCATGGAAATGCTGTTCCCCTTAACAACAGGCCTCCCGGAGGTGGGAGGGGAGTGAGAGGGTCACCATGAGACCCAGCCAGCCACTTCCTGGATCTTACAGGTGGGCCCCAGGGCCAGTCAGAGCAATGAAATGGCAAACAGGATGAGGACAGAGGAGAGGTGCTAACTTTGTGCTTGAACTGAAATTAGCAGGTCTTTGCTAAGCATGGGAGGGAGGGCCCAAGATCAGACCAGGCCCTGCCCTTTCAGGGCCTAAACCGCAGGAGGGGACAAGGGGCCTCAAAAATAAACAGTGGTCTGCATACCTAAGAACTCATGTAGGTCACACAACAACTCTGCTAGGATGTACATCCCCATTCTACAGGTATGCAAACTGAGGCCCAGAAGGGTTAAGGCCCAAGATCACAGGGTTAGTAGGTGGGGGAGCCAGGGTTTGACCACAGACAGTTCTTCTCATCCCCACACCCGTGTGCTTGCCTGCCAGCTTGGCTTTGAGTCATTTTCAGGGCACCGAACCTCTTCTCTTGTTAATACATTTCTTGGCAACGAGGCCCACTCATGCCACAGCTGGCCCTGGAACAGTTGACAGTCCATGAAAAGTCCACATTGTTTTTGAATTATCTGTCTGCTTCCGTGACTTCAGGAAATGGAAGGTTTTCGCGTGAGCCAAGGACAGAAGGTGATTTTGAAAGGTGTGGCACTTCAGGGGAGGGTGGGGGAGGGGGTGACCCAGGTTGGCAGGCCTGGGGGGATGGCTCCCTCTGCTACCTGGCCTCAAACCCACTAAGCAGCCGAGCCCTTCCTTCCAGTCTGCACCCCCAACCCACCCCACCATTCCCTTGCCTTAGATTCCAGAATCTGTACCACAGGTAATGTCTCTAATTTAACTGGGAATTTAGTTCAAAGTGTTTTGGGACTGGCTTGGAAAACTCCACATTTGTAGTACCACAGAGGTGAGAAAGCATATCCTGAGTTTTAACAACAGACCTAGGGAAAATTTAAGTCTCTAAATGCAGTGGCTCTAAGGGAACAGAGATGAGGAGCAGGATTTTTCATAATATGCAGATGAAAGAAGAACAGCATAGGTGTCAGGAGAGAGGGTCATGATGAAAACTTTGGTAGATGGAGAAGGAAATGGCAACCCACTCCAGTATTCTTGCCTGGAAAAGTCCATGGACAGAGGAGTCTGGCGGGCTGAAGTCCATGGGATTACATGACTGAGCATGTGTGCACGAGGGTGGAGGGAGATGGGTTGGTAGCAATAAAGTGGTAGAACTAAAAAAAAAAAGAAAACTTTGGTAGAGCCTGAGGATGAGAATTGGGAAGATGGAGGCGCTTTTTTGGATGGTTTTCTTTCTACCCACACTCTTTTTTGTAACCACAAAGGAAGAAGGCAGAACGGGCCTCCACTGTGCCAACCAATCAGCAGAACCGCTGCCTTCTTCGGGGCCGCTACCTCCACTGGGGCAAGGTCGCAGCATCTGCGTCGGAAATCACGGGGACTTCTTCCTGCTGGCTCAGCTGGGAGGCTGAGGAGTGTTTTGCAAAAAAAGAAAAAAAAAGAAACCGTTTATCCGAATTCTGAAATAACAGCCAAGGCGGCTGCTTTGTGAAGCTCTCCATCCTGGGGCCACACCTAGGGTTCCAGATGAAGCCTGAGTCGGGGCAGGCCCTCTTCCACGTGGCCCTGGCCAGCTGCCTCTGCGTGGCCACCGTCCACACTGGTATTTTTGAACGTGTCTTTGTCCAAGTGGGCTATGAGCACTACGCGGAAGTCCCGGTCACCAGCCTCCCTGCCTTCCTGGCCATGCCTTTCAACTCCCTCGTTAACATGGGCTACGTTTTCCTGGGGGTATACTGGCTACGGAGCCAGGCCTGTGCCCCAGGAGGCCTCGCAGAGAGGCAAAGGGCTCGCTACCTGAAGGACGTCTTCGCAGGCATGGCCCTGGTCTATGGCCCGGTCCAGTGGCTGCGCATCGGAATGCAGACCCGGCCCACTGCCGTGCTGGACCAGTGGCTCACCTTACCCATCTTCGCATGGCCAGTGGCCTGGTGCCTCTGCCTGGACAGGGGCTGGAAGCCCTGGCTTTTCCTGGCTGTCGAAGGCCTCTCCCTGTGCAGTTACAGCCTGGCCCTGCTGCACCCCCGTGGGTTTGAGTTGGCGCTGGGCCTGCACATTGCAGCTGCTGTGGGCCAGGCCCTGCACACTCAGGGGTGCCACGGAAACGCTTCCTCGGGAACGTACTTGGCTCTGGGCGTGCTCTCCTGCCTCGGCTTTGTGGTCCTCAAGCTTTATGACCATGAGCTCGCGCAGTGGCGTCTCTTCCAGCAGCTCACAGGCCACTTCTGGTCCAAAGTCTGTGACGTGCTTCAGTTCCACTTTGCCTTCCTGTTCCTAACCCACTTACACACCTGCCGAAGGTGCCCGCCTACGGAGAAGATGCGTCCAAGTGTGGGAAGAAGGGGCTTATGACCACCAACCCCCTCCCCAATATCTACATGCACTGACCGATGGCAGTCATCAGTGGTCAGTGTCCTGGGTGTGATGACAGGGTGATGACAAGGAAGGCTGTCCCTGCCTTTGAAGTTACAGGCTTCAGTATTATGAATATGAGCATTCGATTTTATGAAATGTTATGCTTTCTGCAACTTACTTTCAAAGGCTTGGAGCAAATATCTAGGGGCCAAGGATGTAGGGGTCATTGTACTGGTCTTGTAATTTTTCTGTGGTTTGAAACTTTTCAAAATAAAATGTTGGGGGGAAGTGACCCCCAAGAAATCCATCACACTCACAGTTGGCTGGAGAATGGTTGTCTGCTTTGGGATGTTGGCTCCAAGCATGGGCGGGCGACTGGGAGGAAGGGCAAGCTTCTGACCAGTGTGCCGGGCAAGGTACTGGGGTTACCAGTGAGTATCCCCAGAGGTAGCTGGCTTCAGGGAGATGGAGTCATATTAAACACACACCTAGCAGACTGATGGGAAAATCCAAAGGCCAGAGCACTAATTGACCATGACGTCTGTGACTGCCAGGCTGACAGCAGGTCACAGGAAGCCACATCCCTTCAGATCCTCTGTGGAACAAGGCGAGGTGCATCTAGATGAAGAAACACCCACAAGAAACACAAATGTTCAGTTCTCAACAGAATGTTGTTGGTGACTCTTCCCTCAGAGCCAGGGGATGGCTTAGATGTCCTTAGCAGCTAGGGTTACTGAAGTGTCAAGTGTCTGTCACCTATGGAGAAACCTGGGGCCTTTAGGAACCATGATTCTCCTGATGGCATCTCAGGTTCACGGGCCCTGGAGTTGGCATCTCTCAGCCCTGAAGCGCGCTTTTCATGCAGATGATGATGTCTGAACTAGTGGGCCCACCCAGGGGTGGGAGACCCTGACAGATGCTGAGGACTCTGCTTTGGAGTTACCCTGTGGAGACCAACTCTCTGCACTCTCTCCTGTTTGTTAACATGTTCCTTAGACACCAGTTTCATTCCCCTGTCACCTAAAAGGCATCTGGTCTTTAAAGACACTGGTGAGGGTGGAGAGGAGAGGACACCCTTTCCCTGCCAAATGGCTCCTTGGTATGGGCAGCCCACATGAATCTGTTCCATGTCTCCTGAGTGTCCCTAGAGCCTCAAGGGTTGGCCGGTGGACCGTTGCCATGACTACCGAGGTGCTTTTGAAACCAGATACCTGGTGCTGGATGTTCTGTCCCAGCTGGCACATCCCCAGTGGGTGGTGGGTCTCAACCAAGTCGTTACCTGAAGGATCCAGCCGAGGACCATCGCCTCTGCCCCTCTCCCCAGGAATGGGGCCCAAGGCGGGGCCTGCCGGGCAGCATTTGCCTCAGGAAGCAACTTTGTTCCACCACGATTATCTCGAAGGCTCTGTATGTCCTACAAGAGCACAATGCCAGGACATCTCCTTGAAGAGGCCAGAGGGGAACATCTGATTTCTCGGCTGGCTTGGTTAGAGATGGAGGTGGGAGGGTGAAGGGCCAGGGGAGGACCAGGGTCTGATTGGGGTGGGGGGGTGGCTCTAACTCCCCTCTGCTCTGCTGTCTCTCTCAGAGTTGCTGTTTCCTTCCTTTACAGTGTGGGTCCCCTGAGAACCGGGACTTTGCATAGCCTCATTCATTCCATACCTTTGAGCCGCAAGTACCCATAACATATTTAGTTGGTGTTGTTGTTTTAAACCAATTCCCATTTAATAAATAACCCTGAGAAACTTCTGGGTGTCGTTCCACTCCTGTGTCAAGCTGGGTCCCCACAGGAAACAGGTGGCACACTGAGACCAGGAGATCTACACACACCACTGTGTGCAGGTGGGGAGAGTGAGTGGGGAACCACAGGGGTCTTTTCCACTCTGGGTCCTGGGGAGACCCTGGGCAGGGTGGACTCCGCCCAAAAAAAGAGACTCGTGTAGAAGGGACACTTCAGGGGGTGCTGAAACCCCCAGAAGCCCAAAGCCCCTGCCTCCTGGCAAGCCTCCCACCTAACATGGTCCGATGAAATACAGGATGACAAATGGTATTTCAGGACCACTGTGTCTCCAGTGTCACACAACACATGCTTATACTAAAAAAATGTTCATTGCTTATCTCAGATTCAGGTTTAACAGGGTGTCCTGACTTCATTTGCCAAATCAGATGACCCCGCATTGAGCCAATCCAACCAAAGCTAGAGGCCTGGAACCTTCCTTCTCTGGCCCATGTATTTGATCAGCATTTCTCAAAGGGTGGCCAGTGTCTGCCACGCAGCTTCCTGTGTCCCTCCAGCCCTGGTGAGTCCTGCCTTTCGGGGCTGGTCCAAGCCCAGCCCCAGCGCTGTCTGAGATGCTGGAGGACAACAGAGAAGCCAGTGGTTGGCAGATGGGCCCCTCCCCATATTTGGCCTAATGGTTTAGAAGTTCCCTAGCTGGGCGGGATCTCAGCATCTGTGCCAACCCCCTCGTTTCGCAGAAACTGAAACTCTTA
This sequence comes from Odocoileus virginianus, assembly GCF_023699985.2. NCBI lineage: Eukaryota > Metazoa > Chordata > Mammalia > Artiodactyla > Cervidae > Odocoileus > Odocoileus virginianus. The sequence continues at coordinate 615,107 of NW_027224280.1, forward strand.
GATGTTCTACTGGGCTGCAAATTTCATCACTGAGCATCTGAAAGGCAGGTGGCCAGCCTCTGGGCCCAAAGCCTTGTCCTCGGGGCCACCTCACCTCTCCCAGGGGGCGGTGACCATGGCGTGGCCACCTGGCCCCTTCCTGCCCCCACCAAAAGTAGCGGTAATGGTTTCGCTCTGATCACACAGGTATCCAGGCTCACAGCAGGGAAGACAAGCCACCTGAGAGCTCAGTCAGGGTTGTGGTCGCCCCGACATCAGACTCACCCCCCGCCGCACCTGTCTTTCCCAGTTGGTGCTGGGCATGGCTGCAGCCACGTCTACGCAGGCTGCCATCACCTGACCTCCTGCATTTGTGCCCTGGAGCTTGTCTTCCTCTGAGTCAGCCTCAGGAGGCAACTCAGAGGACACCCGGGTTGCCTTTCCCACTGACACTTGTATTTCCCACAAAAATGTGTGTTTGATGGTGGACAGAGAGGACTCCCAGGGTCCCCAGCCACAGGCAAGGTGTCACAGGCTTTTTCATTTTATGCCAATCTGATGGGGGCGAGGCAAGATCTTGCTTTGACTTTAACTCGTGCCCCTCTACACACACACACACACATGCACACTTGTGCACAACTCGTGCTTGTGCTTTCTATTGAAAGTTAGGATTTGTTCTGTAAGATGTTTATATCCTTTCCTCAGTTTGGACTTTTTCTTCCAAAAGTTTGCAAAAGCTTGTTTTATATTATATTAGCCATTCACCTGTCATATGGATGATACACGTTTTCTTATTCTCATTTGTCTTTTGCTTTTGTGGGCATCTTAAAGGAAGGTGGTTGCAGGTTTTCCCTAGTCATGGATTTCTATATGTCTGTCTTTTTCCTTGTAGCTTTTGGGGTTCTTGTGTACATATCAGCTACCTTTGTCAAATCTTAATATCTGCAATAGCTACTTCAGATATTTTTCCTTATAAACATGTATTCTCAAAGTATTCAGAATAAAAATTAAAGTAGTTGAAATGTGCATTCAGAAACCAAACAGTGCAGCTGTCACCACCGCTCACAGGAAATTCACTGAACTAAACTTGACCAGAGCCATTCACAGTCACAATACATGGCTGAGAGGAAATGCCCAAACCCCAAACGCGTTTCATCAAAGGCTGGAGGACAAAGGAGGTTCTGTTTCTCGGCACTTAAAATTGGCCGCATCCCACAGGTAAGCATTTCCCTCTCGCCTTTGAAGGCCTCCATGAGGGGAAATCTTTGGGTAAATAGAAATGAGGGAATTCCAGTTCCCAAGCGAGCCCCCAGACAGCCACGTAACTAGCCCCTTATCAGCGGTGCTTAGGTTCCTGGTGTTTGCAGGTCCACGTGGCCCTCGAGCCGTAGCTGCCTCTCTTCTAAGTGACCTGGAGGCTGCCCACCGCCACCTGGGCTGAACGATGGGGCCCAGGGTCCTTCTAACCATTTTCATGCGTTTCTAGTATATTCTTCCATTTCCTGCTTTTCACTTGGATCCTTGCCCTCCATTGAGCTTCAGAACCGCTGACTTCTGGTTTTCATTCTGCCTCTTCTTTCTCGGCTCTGCCTGCCTTCCACTTGGGGCATCTTCCATGGGGTTTGCACTGTCACTATCTCGGCCATCCCATGCAGCCTCACAGATCACATCAGGGTCCTGACCCTACCCTCCCACCCGAGGCAGCCGCCCTCGGGAGTTCGGTGTAACCTACTCCCTGGCACATTCTGAGACCTTTCCTGGGGGCGGAGGGAGACGAGCAGCCATGCCCACTGCCTGCTGTCACATGCTCTAAACTTCTCTAGATGCACCACGTGGTCCAGAGCCATCTCCCACCGACTGCAGGACCCAATCTGTGGGCGTTTGCCCCCGGGGCTCCTGGGTACTCAGCCGGGGAGTTCCTCCTTTGGTGCTGCTCTCTGGGACTCCCTGCCTACGTGTGAGCATGTCGCTAGAGGATCTGCCCGCGTGCAGCATGCCTGCACCTCCAGCCACAGTGGTTGCTGAAATGACTGCCTGCCAGAGTCTCTGTGTGCCAAGCATCACCAGCACATGGTGCTGGGCGAGGGGTTGCTGTCTGCTACCCGGACAGCAGCCAACTAGAACTGCACTGCCTTCTTGCTTGCCTTTCTTGGCTTAAAATTGAAGTTGCCCGGAAAAATCAAACATATGATTACCATAGGATCCCGGAATCCTACTTGAAGGGGATCTCCCCACCAGGAGGGAAAGCGGGGCCTTGAAGTGATACTTGTCCCCCTGTGTTCACAGCAGCCGTATTCGCAATAACTAAAACATTTAAAACAACCCAAGTGTCTGTCGATGCATGCCTGGATGAACAGAATATGGTTCAGCCCCGTAATGGAGTGTGATTCAGCCTTCAAAAGACAGCCGCTACAACACGGCTGGACTGATAAGGTGTGATGGTCAGTGAGAGAAGCCAGACACAAGGACAGACACAGTATGACTCCACTGGTATGAGGTGCCTAGAGTCGTCAGACCCTAGACAGAGAGAGGAGGATGGGGAGGGGGCACAGGCTGGGAAGGGGGAGTTAGAGTCTAATGGGGCAGAGTTTCCATTGGGGAAGATGGACTGTTCTGGGGATGGCCGCACACCCACGTGAACATACTTAGTGCTGCCAAGCTAGACACTTAAAAATGGTCAAGATGCTACATTTGATGTTTGTTGTTGTTTAGTTGCTAAGTCGTGTCTGACTCTTTGCGACCCCATGGACTGTAGCTCACCAGACTCCTCTGTCCATGGGATTTCCCAGGCAAGAATACTGGAGTGGGTTGCCATTTCCTTTCTCCACAGGATCTTCCAAACCCAGGGATCGAACCTGGGTCTCCTGTATTGGCAGGTAAATTCCTTACCACTGAGCCACCAGGGAAACCCAAATTTGATGTTATCAGTACTTAATTACAGTTTCAAAATCAACATCGATGTCTGCAGTTCAGGAGCTGGGTCACCTTGCATATATTTTGTCAGCCTTCTGTGCCTCAGTTTCACCTCTTATATGAGCACTGGACAAGGTCACATAAAAGCAGGTCACAGGCTTCCCAGCTAGTCTAGTTGTTCAGAATCCGCCTGCCAATGCAGGAAACATGGGTTTGATCCCTGGTCAGGGAAGATCCCACATGCCACGGAGCAACTAAGCCTGTGAGCCGAAACTTCTGGAGCCGAAACTTCTGGAGCCTGCACACTCTAGAGCTTATGCCCCACAAGAAGAGAAGCCACCGCACCGCAATCAGAGAAAGCCCTCATGCAGCAACAAAGACCCAATGCAGCCAAAAATAATAAATTAATCTTAAAAAAAAAAAACCGACAAACCCAGCAGATCAGGAAAGTGTTTGCACAGAACCGGGTGGTGTCCTGGCCACCCTTCCCCCCCCCCCCCCTCGGGGCTGCGTCTCTCAGCCACATTGTAGATGAGGAAACACAGATCATTTCAGGGAGGATGGAGGCCTTACTGTCAAGAACAGTAAGTTTAGAGGAGGTGAATGACCTTCAGGTCCGAGGAGGTAGGAAGTGGCCAAGGTGAGGCTTGCCCTGCTCTCGCCTGCTACGTTGGTCTTTTTTTAACTGGAGCCCTTGCTACCATGACTTGGGAGCCAAATTTCGTTTGGAAAATACATTGAAAAATTCAGATCTGAATGACATACCATATAATTCATGTTCTTTCATGTTACTTTTGATAACTTTTTTTTTGGCCATGTGGTTTGTGGGATCTTAGTTCTGTGACCAGGGATCGAACCTGAGACCCCCCCCACTGCATTGGAAGTGTGGAGTCTTAACCCCTGGTCCCCCAGAGAATGCCCCAATTCACACTGTTAATGTGTATGTTTCAGTGTTTTTAGTACATTCACAGGGCTGTGCTGGGACAGGGGCTGATAGTCTGTTGAATTTTTGGAGGACTGGACGCACCATTGCTACCACAGTGCACGAGGCTTTTGATTTCTCAACACCCTCACCGTTACTTGTTACTGATTTTTTTTTACTGATTTTTTATTGTAAGCCTCCTAGTGGGCATGATACGGGGTCTCATTGTGGTTTGAACATACATGCTTAATTTCAAAGCCCTCTAATCAGAACTCTACTGTGTCATGGGGCACCTCAGCTTCTCTAGAGAGCACCCTGACCTTGCCAGGCAGCCATCTGAAATGTTTATCATTTGCAACTCTTTGTCCTTGCCATTCAGATGGGCTTTCTTTCCAGATTGTTCTTCATAGTGTACAACCCAAACAGGTGGGGGAGCTGAGAGTGTGACATCCACAATGAGCTGAGCCAGCCCCAGGGCAGAGGGGCGGGGGGGGGGGGGGTGGTTGCTTCTGTGGTGACTGACACAACAAAAAACAGATATCAACTCTGAGAGGACTTCAGATAGCGGGACTGTTAGAGATTACAGACATTGTCACACTGCATCCTAACCACAACTTCCAGGCATATGCTGTTTACTACTCACCTAAAACATATGTCTGTGGAAAGATCACGTGAGAGAAGGAGAAAATCAAGATCTACTTGGCACCTAAGAACCAAGAGGGAGCTAGTGTAGTTATATTAATATTAGACAAATCTACAACATTTTAGGAATAATGTTAAAATAATTTCAAAATATATAAAGCACAAATGGACAGAACTCCATGGAAAAATAGACACATCTAGCACCTTAGAGGGAGGTTTCCATGGGCTTTCCTTGAAGGTATTTAGGTCAAGCAGATGAGTTCTGTGAAGATTCAGAAAACATAAATGAACCTGTGACTAGGGGCATCTTCCCTGTGTCTGCAGGTGGCTCTGAAGATCATGGTAGTATTGTCACCATAAAGCAAGAAGCAGGCAAGCTGCAAGGTGTGGTGTCACACACATACAACTGCCACATGATGCAAAGTTGAAAAAAATCATGAAAATTTAAAAGATACTTAGAGCTATAGGGAATTCCCTGGGGCTCAGTGGTTAGGACTCTGTGCTTCCACTGCCAGGGCCTGGGTTTCATCTCTGGTCCAGGAACTAAAATCTCCCAAGATGCCTGGTGCAGCCAAAAAGAAAGACTTAGAATACAGTAATAGAAAGAAGGAAATATTAAAACTGGTGGCTGACAGAGAAAGTGATATTTAAAGTAAAATTTACAACTTTATAAGCTTACTTATCTGCATTATTTTTATTGAACCAAAACATACTAAGTGTAACCACTGGAACTTTCCATACACACAGCGGAGGCGCCATCAAACTCAGCCCCAAAGCAAACTCTCCAGATTCCTTTTGCAGTTCTAGACGTTGGTATGAAAAGAAGCTCACAGTGACATCCATACCCGTATCGGCACGTCCATTCCATTTTATCACTGAGCAGCAGTCTGTGGTATGGAGGTCCCACATCTCTGTTGATGGGCATTTATTTAGTTTGTTTCCAGCTGGGGGCTCATAGGAGAATAGCTGCCTTGGACATGCAGGTACAAGTCTTTGTATGGACGTGTGCATTCCTTGCTTTTTGCTACACACCTAGAAGTGGAGTGGGCTTCCCTGGTAGCTCAGTTGGTAAAGAATCCACCTGCAATGCAGGAGACTCCAGGTTCGATTCCTGGGTTGGGAAGATCCACTGGAGAAGGGATAGGCTACCCACTCCAGTATTCTTGGGCTTCCCTGTGGCTCAGCTGGTAAAGAATCCGCCTGCAATGTGGGAGACCTGGGTTCGATCCCTGGACTGGGAAGATCCCCTGGAGAAGGGAACGGCTACCCACTCCAGTATTCTGGCCTGGAGAATTTCATGGACTGTATAGTCCATGGGGTCGTAAAGACGACTGAGCGACTTGCACTGCACTTAGAAGGGGAATGGCTGGCTGGGGGGTGGGGTGCGTAAGTGAAGTTCAAGTTCGGAAGAAAAGTGGCTGGCTCAGGTTGCGCCGCGGTTGGCTCCACTCCCTTGCCGACACTTGGTATGACCAGTCTTTTTAGTGTTAGTCATCCTGGTGTGTGTGTGCACAGCCATGTCCTTGCGGTCTTAGGCGTTTCCCGGCGACCAACGAGGACGGGGGCGGGGCTGTGCAAGGAAGGGGGAGGGGGAGAGCGGAGGCGGGGCGGGGCTCGCAGGGAGGAGCGCCGGCCCGCAGGCCCCCACCGCCGGACCCCGCCGGGCGGCGAGGGGTGTCTTCCGCTTCTGAGCTGTGGCCGCGCCCATCCTCTCTGGCGACTTGGCTGCGGACACCGCCAGCACTGACCGCAGAAGAAAGAGAGCAAAAGGGGAGAGTTGTCAAATGCATCCTTTCTGGCTTTTCAGAAACGGGTCGTGCCACTGTATTCCAGAAAGTAAAAACAAGCTTCCAAGTGCGTCTAATGAAACCGGAAGAAGCTTCTTGAGAGTAGCACACACAAGCCGACTCCCCGTGGTTCTCCCTCCCGGGCTCCGTTGCAAGAGTCCAGGCCGGGCGGGGTGCTCCGTGGATACTTCTGGCCTGACTGACGGTCTGACCTGGTTTCCAAACTTGACAAAGAATCCTTACCCACCCCCCCAAAAACAAACACACCACCAAGAAAACTGCAGATTCTTTGCACTGAAATATTGGTGCACAGTTCAAAAATTAAAAATTAGCTAAGACAATCCAAAAGCAGATTAAGAAATGAATATAGCATAACCTAGGGCTTCCCTGGTGGCTCAGTGGTAAAGAATCTGCCTGCCAATGCAGGAGACGTGGGTTTGATTCCTGGGTCAGGAAGATCCCCTGGAGAATGAAATGGCAACCCACTCCAGTATTCTTGCCTGGAGAATCCCATAGACAGAGGAGCCTGGCGGGATACAGTCCACGGGGTCGCAAAGAGCCGGACACGACTCAGCAACTACATGACTACACAATGCCATAACCAAGTGGAGTTCATTCCAAGAGTGCAGAGGTGATTCAACTACAAATGACGTTACTATAATCAGCAATATTAATACATCCAAGGAGGAAAACATGACATCAGTAGATCTCAAAAGGGTATTTGAAACAATTCCACCCAAAAGAATTGAAAGCAGGGATTGGGACAGGTACTTATACATCAGTGTTCACAGATGAGTGGACAAAGTGTGGCAGAATTCAGCCTTAAAAAGGAAAGAAATTCTGATACATATTTCAACATGGACAAACCTTGAAAACATTATGTTGAGTGAAATAACCCAAGACACAACTGAACAAAGAGTGTATGATTCTATGGTATGGGGTCCCTAGAGAAGCTCAGCTCACAGACACAGAAAGTAGGATACTGGGTGCCAGGGTCTGGGCAGTGGGAGGGGGAATTAGTATTTAAGGGGAACAGAGTTTCAGTTGTGGAGATGGAGAGAGCTCTGTGGATGGATGGTGGTGATGGCTGCACACGAGTGTGAATGATCTGAACTTAAATACCACTAACCTGGACAGTTCAAAGTGGTCAAAATGGTAATTGTTAAAAAAAAAATTCAGTTTGCTTAATAACACAGGAATTGGAATAGATGGCGTTCCAGTTCACTATCCACCCCAGAACGGTGGCTTAAATCAACTCCAAAGGTCCATTTGGCTGGTGGGTCCAAATCATGGACAGGGCTCATCTCTGTTCTATATGGTGTCAGCTGGGGCCAGCCCACCGAGGGCTAGACATCTATTGCCAAGATGGCACGTGGGCAAGTGGGTGCTGGATGAACCCTCTGCACACGTGCCCCTCCGGGTCACCTCCCTCACAGTGTGGGGCCTGTGAGGGTGAGCCTCTCAAGAGATGGACTTCGCCTTGGATGTTACTAGTTTCTTCTGCCAGACTCCATCTAGTCAAGGCAGTCATAAAGGCCCGCCCAGGGCCAAGGGGACTCTACCTTCTGATGGGGGAGTGGAAATGTTCTGGAAGAGCAAATGGTGTGGGGGATATCACTCCAGCCATTGTTGGAAAGTGAAATCTATGATAGATGCTAGCTTCAAAAGCTGATATATATGCCTGTGTGCCAAGTTACTTCCATCGTGTCTGACTCTGTGCGACTCTATGGACTGTATAGCCAGCCAGGCTCCTCTGTCCATGGGATTCTTCAGACAAGAACACTGGAGTGGGTTGTCATGCCCTCTTCATGGTATATATATATCTCAAGCCAAAAGGCTAGGTGAGTTACTGTCTGGATGCTTCACTCTGGGGAATAATTTTGAGGATTAATCTGGGTTGTTTTGTTGTTGTTCAAGTCGTGTCTGGCTCTTTGTGACCCCATGGACTGCAACATGCCAGGCTCCTCTGTCTTCCACCTCCATTCAGGAATCCATCCACCTTGGGTTTGCCTTCTTTCTCGCCTCTCAGCCCTGCTGACCCCTCAGCTCTTGCTGCTGGGGGTCTCTCAGTAAGACATACTTTTGGGTAGAAGTCAGCGAGAAAGCCAACCTGACACCCACCATCTCATCACTTTCAGTCCCAGGTGGAGGTGGCTTCCCCCACACTGCAGCAACTTTTGACCTGCTCAGGCGAGAACCACAACCGCAGTCACCCAGCCTCTTAGCTCCCGGTGCCTCTGCTATGCCAGGAAATTCTTGTCTAGGACATAGAAGTTGTAAATAACTTTATTGTTGATTTCAGGAGCTTCCTCAAAATCCACTTATCCAAACATGACCTCCTTTAACCAGCCCTCATCAGGGTGACGGCCTCCAACTGAGCATCACAGCACTGACTTTGCAGAGGGCCCTTTGTTCTTGCAGTTACCTTCAAAGCCCTGGCTCAGCAGGGTCCACCAATCCTGAGTCAGGTTGGCTCCATCCCCATCAGATCCCATCATTAAAAGTCCAGCCTTACAGCAGACTCAAAAAAATCTGATTAAAAACATCTTACCCCTGACCTGGCCCTTCTGAGAAGTCTCTAAGGCTTTGACAAGGTCGTGGTCTCTCTTAGTGCAGCCTGAAGTGATTTTGGCCTGGCTTGACCAACAATCATCTTTGTGACCTCACAGGGGAGTGAGTGGGTGCCAACAGTGGCCTAGAGGTCTTAACTTGTGAAATCTGACACCAGCATCCTTTTCTAGTCCCGTGTTACATCATACTGGAAACAGACCATCCTGTCCCCAAGACAAACAATTCTGGGACTGGGCATCCTTTCCCCCTGTGTTGTCAAACTGGGAACAGAGCAGAGTACATGAGCTTCTGGCTCCAGGACAAACTTGGTCCAGGAAGGTAAGACTGTAACCCAACCCTAGGTGAAGACCCACCCCTAGGCTGTGTCCACCAATCAATCCACAGTGACCATGTCATACCCTTGGCTTGCGTCCAGATTCCCACCTGGATATCACTGTGCACTTCCCTGGCTCCGAGTCTTTTTTCTAGCTTCCTCGGTCAAGGTGGTGTCCTTCCTCATCACCTTTGCACTGAGTCCAGTAAACTCAGCTTTGCCAGATCAAAAGGCTTTGCCTGTGGTCTTTGAGGAGTCTGCTGCCAACAGCTGCACTTGGGAAAAGGTGGGGGGGGGGCCCATGGTCACCCCGAGGCAGAATTGTGTTCAAAGCCAGATGGTGGCACCGGGTGGCGGAGATGTGGCCCCAGCCCCCAGCAGGCCTCAGCCAGGCAGGGTCCCCCAAGTGTCATTCCTTCTTACACTCCCTGGGCTCACCCCACTGTGGGAATGCCTCTGTGAAAGGTAAGAACAGTTTGCTGAATACAAGCCCTTTGCATATCATTCCATATCACATGTGGATCTTGTTGGATTCGGTTTTTCTACTTTTTGAGACTATTTTGACATATACCCGGGAATGGAATTGCTGAGTCCTGTGGTAGTTCTATTTTTACTTTTTAAAGGAACTCCATACTGTCCTCCATAGTGGCTGCAGCAACTTATCCATTCCACCAATGGTGTATGAGGGTTCCCTTTTCTCCATGTCTTTGCCTACATTTGTTATTTATTTGTAGTCTTTTTGATGCTAGCCGTTCTGACAGGTGAAGATTTGTACAATTTTGCATGGCAAGTACCAGGAACAAAGTTAAAAATGTGTCCCAAATGAGGATAGAATACTTGGAACACAGATCATCCTGGATATGGAAAGAACTCTCTGTTCCCAATAAGAAAAAGCTATAACTAGGTCGCTCACATGAAAAGAAACTCAAAAGGGCCCATGAAGAACATCCAATGCCACTCAAACCAAAAGAATTGTGCATAAAAAGCAAGCTATGCTTTTTTGCCAGTGAATTGGCAAAGGTGAAACTTTGGCCAATACCTGGTGTCTTAAAGGCCACATGGGCTACGTCTACCAAAATGAGCTAGTGATCCAGCTCCTGAGGGTCTCGCCTAAAAAATATCATTGTCTCAGTGTGTAAAAATACACATGCAAGGAAGCAGGATTGTTTGTAGTGACAAAAACACAAAGAGAAGAACTGGAAACAACCTAAGTGACTCCCCAACAGAGGACCACGTACATCACTTGACAGCATATCCAGACAGTGTCTGCTCCACAGTTCCGCAGAGGAGCAAAAGGGGGGGTCTACCTGCGAGCAGCCTTTGAGCACCTGGCTGGACGTGGGGTGGGCTGGGGGAGCACCATTTTGAGCAGTGGCCAGTGGACCATGGAGGCTGGTAGTGGTTGCTCTCTGCTCTTGGGGAGGAGATGATGCAGGAAGGGAAATTCAGAAGGGCTTTGTCTTCCTTCATATACTATACTCCTAGGCTGTTTGGGGTTCTCCATGAGAAGCAGGTATTTTTAAAAGGCAAGGTTTGATTTTTTGAAAAAAAAAAAAAAAAAAAAGGACTCTCAAAATGTTCTGGCTAGGAAAAAAACTGACCACATGGTGGCCAGGAATGGGACTACTGATCCCAGGTTGGCTTTGCTCCCAGCCTGCTCACTGGTTGCCTTAGAAACAGGCTAAGAGAGGGGGAGCCAGTTATCTCGGGGAGCCATTAAGGCAGTGACTCAGCAGAAAACCTAGCCCAGGAGGGAGGTCTCCATTCATTGTTTGTGCCCGCTGACTTTCATTCTCTTCTAGAAAAACAACAGTGAGGGAGGATTTCTGATGTCACATTTGCAATCTGGTGAGAGGGTAAAAAAATGAAGGTTTTAGGACACGTCGACCCTCTCTTCTATATTGTCACTAGCAGAGTGATGCCTCTTCTGTCCCTAGGAGATCACAGGTCCCCTGCCCTCTGCCAGCCGTTCCTTTGGTTCTACTGAATCTGCAGCTTCTACTTGTGGCCTGGCATCCCAGAGCCTCCCGCTGATGGCATAAAGCAAGCTTCCTTTTGCAACTGGTGGCTCCTAGAGCACAAGCAAGCCAAAAACACCACCCAGTATTAGCTAGGGAGCTTAGTGTGGTTCATCCCTTCAACAGAGAGAAAAGCGAAGGGACATAGCTTTGCTTGGATTTGGTTCTGGCTTGCTGGGGCACAGATCTGTCTTGACCAATGTTATAGTTTAATGTCTGAGTTTTATGAAGAGACCCAAGTGGCAGGAAAGGAGGCAGAGGAGAGAGATACACAGTGTGGAAGAAGATAAGATGTGTTGGCTAGCTGGTGTTGGCAGTATGAGTGAGGGGATGGGAGGTGTCAAGAATAACTTGTGGTGAGTTTTCATTCTGGTCACAATTGATAAGAGTATATCAGAACTAACTCTCCCTGGAAACACCTTCAGAAGTTGGTCAAAATGTATATTTTTCAAAAAAAAAAGTATATTTTTCAAGAACAATTTGTAGGCATTGCAGAACAAGGCCTACTCAAGTGGCTACAGAGGAAAGAGGACAGAAGCAATATTTGAAGAGATAGTGGCCAGGAACTTTCCAGAAGGGACAAAAAGACATCAGATCCCAGGTTCAAGGAGGTTACAAATATTGAGCTAACATAGATACAAAGAAAATCACAGCTAGGCGCCAGGCGCCTTACACAATCAAACTGTTGAAAACGCAAGAGAGAGAACTATTCCAAGCAGCTAGAACGAAATGAAACATTGTCTGCAGAAGCATTGTAATAAGGCTGGTCGTGGGCTTTTCAACAGAAATAATGAAAGGTGATAGGATGATACCTGAAACAGTGCCAAAAGGGAAAAGTTGCCAACCTGGAGTTCTGTACCCAGAAAAATAGCCTTTAAAGATGAAAGTGTAATAAATACATTTCAGGCAAAGGTTGGGGAAACTCAGTGCCAGCCTACCTATCCTGTATGAAATATTGCAGGTAGTTCTTCAGGCTGAAGGGAAATGCCCCTGCACATGAAAAGGTGTTCAACACCATTAGTCATTAAGGAAGTAGAAAACTGCAAACTACAATAAGCTGGCCCTTCACACCTACTAGAATGGTGCTCGTCAAAAGGAAAGACAATAATTTGGGGCCCTCACACGTTGCTTGTGGGGCTGTAAAATGGTGCAGCCCTTGTGGAAATAGATCCTCAAAATGTTCTATGTAAGTTACTATACCATCTAGCAATTCCACTCCCAGAGAAATGAAACACAGCCACAGGAAAACATACACAAATATTCATAGTGGCACTATTAATAGGCACCCCAAAGTGGAAACAACCCACATTTCCATCTATGGAAGAATGGATTAACAAAGTGTGGTCTCTCTGTACGATGGCATATTATCCAGCCATCAACAGGAATGGAGGTCTGACACAGGCTGCAATGTGGCTGAACCTGAAAGTCAGGCTACTCAGGGAAAGAAGTCAGACATAACAGATCACATTTATGTGGAATGTCCAGAATAGCTAAAACCATAGAGAGAGCAAATAAGTTAATAATTGCCTTGGGTTGGGGCTTCCCAGGTGGCGCTAGTGGTAAAGAATCTGTCTGCCAATGCAGGAGACAGGTTTGGTCCCTGGGTGGGGAAGGTCCCCTGGAGGAGGACATGGCAACCCACTCCAGCATTCTTGCTGGGAAAATTCCATGGACAGAGGAACCTGGCGGGCTACAGTCCATGGGACCACAGTCGGATATGACTGAGTGACTAAGCATAGTCTTGGGCTGGAAGGGGGACAGGGAAACACAGGCAGTGACTGCTGATGGGCATGCCATTTCCTTTTGCAGTTTGGAACAAGTGAACGCTATGGTATGTGAGTTATAGAAAGGGTGTCACAGACCCCAGCATAGTCACCCCAGCCCTCTTGATAGATGCGTGAAGGAGCCCCGCATTTCCCCTGCATGCAGAGGTCCATCCAGAGAATATTTGCTATTTAAAGTGTTATTCAAAAAACACTGACATCTAGGTCATGGGCCCATAGAGGGGATTTGGTGATGTTTGCAGGAGTCAAGAGCAGAAAACAACAGAGGATGGTTCATACTCGTTAATGGCTCTGGTGGTGATGTTATCCTCTCATTATTTTCTTGACCCTATTTTCAGCCAAGAGATGAAGTCATTTGAGAAATAAAGCAAGGGAGGGAAGGAGGGATCCAGGGTGGAAGACCAGAGCAGCAGGAAGGCATGCAGAGCATTAGAAAGGGAATCTATGCAGTCAACGCAGCATAAGTGAAACCATGCAGACACTATGAAGCCAGAAGTGCTGGGGGAGGGGTACATGCAGGGCTGCAGACCTGATCCGCAGGGTAACCCAAGACGGATGACACTAGTGACATTGAAAGAACATGAGAAAGGAGAAAGGAAGGAACACAGAGCAGATGGGACAATATGGGCATCTCAGGAGGGAGAATGGGGTGTCACTGGTTAGTGGGCACAGGGTTTATGTTGGTAATGATGAGAAAATTGGGGGGTTTCAGTGGTGGTGATGGTTACACAACACTGTGAATGTATCCAGGGCCACTGAATTGGATACAAATGGTTCGCATGATAAATATTATGTCATGTATATAAACCACAATAAACACACACACAACCATATGGGCAATTACATTAAAATGTCAGTGGATAAACAATGATTGCCAGGCTGGATTAAATGGAAAAAAACCCAACAATACGTTGCTTAAAAGAGTCACATTGTATTTTGGGAAAAAAAAAAAACCAACAACAGCTATCTTGAGATAGAACTGACATAAAATCAACTGCTCGTAATTGAAAGCCTAGACCTCTGAAAGTTCTACCTATGAAACCGTCACCTCCAAAAGTTTCCCCTCCCTCTTGGTGACTCCCCTCTCTTGCACCTCCATCCCCACCCATCCCTAGACCAGCCACCCACCAGCTTTTTGTCAGGAGAGATAAGTTTGCATTTCCTAGAATTGTGTGCTTTTTTTGGTCTGGCTCCTTTCACTCAGTGTAGTTACTCTGAGTCCAATAGTTCATTCCTTTTCCTCTGTTGTATGATTATACCATTCATGCAGTCACCTGTTGGCTGTTTGAATTGTTTCCACTGTCTGGCTGTTGTGATTAGAGCAGCTGTGAATACTCATGTACAAGTCTTGGTGTGGATGGATGAATTTGCTCCTCTTAGATGCTAGCCAGGGAAGAGTGTATCATCATATAAGTGGATGATGACATTTTAAGACACTGCCAAACCATTTTCCAAAGTGGCTGACCCATTTGACATTCCCAGCAGCAGTGGAGGAGAGCTTCAACTGCTCTACGATTTATGTGGAAATGCAAAGAGCTTAGAAAAACTGGAAGATCAATCTGGAAGAAAAACCAGATGATCTAGAAGAACAAACCTGAAGGCTCAAAGCTCACAGAAATAGAGACCTGCTCTAAGGCAGCAGTAATGAAGCTGATACGGTGCTGGTAGAGAGAAGGCAGAGAGCCTGGTGTAATGGAACAGAGAACAGAGCTGGCCAGCAGGTTGATGACAGTCCCCACTGTGATCCCCTAGGGAAGGATGGTCTTTTTACTTACTGGTGGAGGCTTCCCCAATAGCTCACAGTAAAGAATCTGCCTGCCAAACAGGTGATGCAGGAAGTGTGGGTCTGATTCCTGGGTCAGGAAGATCCCCTGGAGAAGGAAACCCCATGGACAGAGGAGCCTGGTGGGTGACAGTCCATGGGGTCACAAAGAGTCAGACGCCACTGAGTGACTGAACATACGTGGGAGAGACCGGATATCCACGTGGAGGAAAAAAGGACAGCTTGATGTCAACCTGCCACCAGAAACAAAAATCAACTTAAGGTATTGCATGGACCTAAATATGAAATGTAAAACAATGAAGTGTCTAGAAGTCAAAGGAGAATATCTTCCTGACCCTGGAGGAAGCCAAAATCTCTTAAGCAGAGCACAGACCAACAGAAAAGATCTTAACAGAAAAGATCCCTTAACCCAAACGGAAACAATCACTATGTTGGGCTTCATTAAAATTAAGAACTAAAAAAAAAAAAAATTAAGAACTGTTCACCAAAAAATGTCATTCAGAGCATGAAAAGATAAAGCCCAGAGTGGCAGAAGATGCTATGGGACACTTGTCATCCAAGACAAATCCTCTGAATGGACACAGAAGCCCTGCATATCAACAAGGGCCTCATCAGGTGGTGTGCCTTTCCCAGGAGTGGACCTGCAGATGGCCAACAAGCAGATGAACGGACACTGACCACGAGTCATCAGGGAAATGCAAACTGAAACCATGAGATAGTCCTTCACAGCCCTGTTGGAATGACTACAGTGAAAACACGCAGAGAATACCAAGTATCCGTGAGGATGTGGAGTAACTGGAATGCTCATGAACTGCTGGGGGAGGGGGAGTAAACTGGTACAGCCTCACTGGAAAACATCTGACAGGACTCGCTACAGCTGACCACATGCATCCCATGTGTATATGTGCCTGAGCTGCTCTGGTACTGTGTCACTCAAGCTGAACTGAAATTTCTGAATTTCCCAGAATTCCCCTCCACATGTGATCCCAGGGCAAGGTTGGCCTCAGGAGAAATTTGGGTGTGATCTGGCAGATAAGGAGGGGTTAGGAAGGCTGATGGAGGGTGGAGTGCCTTTGTGGTCTGAAGTTGACAACTGTGGGAAGCGTGGCTGGGGGTTGCTGTGCATGTGACCTTCTGTACTGGCTTGTCCCGGGCCACTTGCACCATGGGGATATGGTGAGACCAACGCAGGCTTCACTGGGGTTTGCTTTCCCACGAATGGCTGTCTCTCCTTTCCAGAAGCCAGGCCTGCTGACCTTAGGCCCAAGAGAGGCAGAAGCTACAGCCTCACGCACCCCGGCAGGCCGAACCCTATCTGTAACCAATAGTGGTTCTGCCTCTAGGCTGAAACCCTAATGCATAGAACATCCAAGAGAAATGCAGGCATCCATCACCAAGACACGCACAGAAATGTTCATGGCATCTTTATTTATACCAGCCCCCGAATGAAAACAACCCAGACGTCTGTGAAGGGGAGAAGGGGTGAAATGTGGTCTGTGTGTGCAATGGAAGAGCACACAGGCACGAAAGCCTGTCTGCTGCTACCACTCGGCTGTATCTCTGAACATGCTGAGTGAAAGAAGCTGGCCACAACAGGGCCCGTCTACGCAGTTCCATTTCTGAGAAGTTCAAGAACACAGCAGACTCTTCTGTGTTTGAAGCCAGCAAAGTTGTCCTCTTTGTGTAAGGAAATGCCCCTGTGCTGGTTTTTAACACGTCCATGAATCCTCTGACACTCCTCGCACCAAAAGCTGGATTGTAATCACTTCCTCCTTGAGGATGCAGCAGAAACCAGACCAAAACTAGTGATATGGCCTCCAGCAGGCCATCTCAAGGGGCTCACTCTTAGAAGCAAGTCCCCATGCTGGGAAGAAGCCATGTGACCACAAAGAAGCAGTATGCGCAGGTAGGTGTCCCGGCACCGGCAGGGTACTTGGCAAACCCCGCGTCGACTACCAAACACATGCAGGAGCATGAGTGGTCCCAGCAACCAGCTTTCTGGCTACTCCAGCTGATGCTGAGTTGTACCCATCAGAGGCCTGCCCACGTTGCAGGTTTACAAAATAAATGTCATCTTTTCAGCCTGTTTTGAGGTGGTTATTTGGGACAATAGATAACTGGTGCTGACTTAGATCTCAGTGGTGGCTGTCACCTGGCTGTCTATAGCCAAACAACATCAATGAGCTAGGAATCCAATGTTCTATTTTGTCATTTAGGTTTATGGCACCTGTGAGACATCAAAGAGGACATGTCTGGTAGGCATCTGGGTGAAAAGGAGGGAGTGGAGGTAGTGAAGGGGTGGCATAGAGGACAAAGCAGGTAGCACGACAGAGGTGGCACCCAGAGGCCCAGAGGATGAAGTCAGAAGGGGGGGTCATGAGATTTAGTAACATGGTCAGTGGTGTCTTGGACATAACTTTGGTGGACTGGTTGGGTCGAAGCCAGGTTAGAAGGGTTTGAAGAGGAAATGGGGAAAAAGTAAGAAAAGAGACAATTATTTTGAGAACTTTGTCCATAAAGAAGAATAGAAAATTGGGGTTATGATTCAGAGAGAGAAGCTGGGTCAAAGGAATGGTTCAAGCTACTAACCAACCTACTGTATAGCATGGTGAATTCTACTCGATACCTTGTGGTGATGACCTATAATGGAAAAGAATCTAAAAAAGAACAGATATATCTGTAGTGTTTAAGTGAAACACTGTTGTACACCTGAAACAACATTGTTAACCTACTGCATTTCAAGAAAAATTAAAATCAAATCACATGAGACTAGAAAATAAAGAAAGAATGGAAGCTACTAGAACATATTTGATGAATGTAGATCCAGGAGTGAGGAACAAATGGATCCTGCAGGAGAAAGATGGGGTCATCTTAGGACTGAAGAATTCCTCAGAAAAGAGGGGAATGTTGTGATTCTGGCCAGAATAGCCCTCTTATTGTGAAAAACTAGAAAACTAGACAAAATATCTGAAACAACTATTTTCAGATATTGGACTACTGGCAGTGATCAGAAGGAAAACAAATGTTGTGACCGCTATGAGCAGCCTGGCATTTCTGCCTAGGGGTACTTTCCAGGATATGATGCAGCTCCAGAGTAGAACCAGTGGTCTCAGTTATTAGAGCTAATGAGCCAACAGGAGAGAAATAATAGAATATAAGAAACATGTGATTAATCAACATATTAGGGACAGAGGAAAAGAGGAACAAAGGACAGATGTGACAGACAGAAAATAAAAACCAGCTGATAAACTGAAAAAAAAAGCAGTTGATAAACTGAAACCTAACCATCACATGTAAATGGACTAAACAGACGAATCAAAAAGGTAGAGATTATGAAACTGGTTAAAAAAGATAAACCAAACCAAAAAGTAACATTGAACCATATGCATCTATAAGTGCACTTTAAATTCAAAGACACAGAACTGAAAAAAAGGCTATACCAGGGAACAAATTAAGCACAAGGAAGTTGGGAGTAGCCACTTTTATCCACACCAGACATCAAAAGAAAGAACACTACCAGAGATAAAGAGGGGCATTTCATGATGTTGAAAGAGCCAATTTATAAAGAACACAATCCTAAACATGTATGCACCCAATGAGAATGTCAAAATACATGCAGCAAAATCTAAAAGAACTGAAAGGAAAAAGATGGAGTTATAGCTGGAGACTGCAATCCAGAGACTCGAACACTATCAACCATCTTGACCTGACACTTATAGAATACTCCACCCAACTGCTGAATATATACTCTTTCCAAATACACATAGAACATTCACCAAGCTAAACCATATGTTAAGTCATGAAGCAAGTCTCTATTTTCAAAGGAATGCAACTATACAGAGTAGATTCTCCGACCACAACAGAATTAAAAAACATATAACATACAGGTATCTGTAAAATCCTCAAGTATTTGGAAACTAAATACACCTCTAAGTAAGACATTAAAGAAAATAATCACAAGGAAAAGTAGAAAACATTATGAATTGAATGACAATGAAAACAACATATCTAAATCAGTAGGATGCAGCTAATGGTGTTCTCAAAGGGAATTTATAGCCTTAAATGCTTATATTAGAAAAAGAAACTTTTAAAATCACTGATTTAGGATTATACTTTAAGAAGTTGGAAAAAAGATGAGCAAATTAAACCCCAAATAAGATTTATTATTCCAAAACAAGTAAAAGAAAGGACATGATAGTGAAACTTAATAAAAGAGAAAATGGACAATAGAGAAAAATCAGTGAAACCAAACTTGCTTCTTTGAAATTATCAATAAAATTGATAAGTCTCTATTTAGGCTGATCAAAAAAAAAAAGGAAAGACATGGAACTTCCCTGGTGGCCCAGTGGTTGGGAATCCGCCTGCCAAGGCAGGAGACATGACTTCAGTCACCGGTCCAGAAAGATCCCTCATGCCGCAGAGCAACTAAGCCCATGAGCCGTAACTACTGAAGCCTCTGTGCACCCCAACAAATACTAGCTTCCACTCGCCACAACTAGAGAAAGCCTGTGTGCAGCAGTGAAGACCCAGCACAGCCAAAAATAAATTCAGAAAAAGGAAACATACAAATTACCAGTATTGGGGATGAAAGAGGGGCTATTGCTATATATCCTATATATATCAAAGGGTAAGGGGGCATTATTAAGTGTATGTCAACTTAGATGAAATGGGCAAATTCCTTGAAAGACACCAATTGCTAAAACTGACACATGAAAAAAATCTGAAGGGCCTGATATCTAATTAAAGAAATGGAATTTATAATGAAAAACCTTCCCTCAAAGAAAACTCAAAAAAAAAAAGAAAAGAAAAAAAAGAAAATTTCAGATGCAGAGAACTTCACTGGTGATTCCATCAAACATTTACAGGAGTGACACTTAAGCATATTTGAGCCATTTAACAACCTAGGAGGAGAAGGAAACTTTCCAACTTACTTTATGAAAGCCTATCTGATAGCAAAACCAGGTAAAGATATTACAAGACAACTACAGATTGGTATCCCTCATGAACAGATGCAAAAATTCTCAAACAGTATTAGCAAATAGAATTTAGTAATATATAAAAGGGTAACATCATGACCAAGTGTTGTTTTTATCTAAGGAATATAAAATTGGTTTAATATTAGAAAATCAACTTATGGGATTTACTACATTGACAAAATACACCTATGACAATTCTATTGGTAGCATCATGCTTCATGGTGAAATATAACACTTTGCACCTAATACTGAGAACAAGGCAAGGATGTCCCCTTTCACCACTTCTATTCAATACTGGACCAGAAGCCCTAGCTAGTGTAACAAGGTAAGAAAAAGAACAAAGGGAATTCCCTGGTGGGTCAGTGTTTAGGATTCTGCACTTTCACCACGTGGACCTGGGTTTAATCCCTGGTCAGGGAACTAAGATCCCACAAGCTGCACGGTGTAGCCAAACAAAAAAATAAAGAAAGAAATAAATGAAAAAAGGAACAAGAGCTAAACAGCATACAGAATGGAAAGGAAGAGGTGAAACAGTCTTTATTTGCACATGAGATGGTTGTGTGCATAAGCCACCCCACAGTATTTACCAAACAACTATTAGAGCTAATGTGTAAACTGAAGCAAGGTCACAGAAGGTAAAGCCAATGGACAGAACTCAATTGTGCTTCTATACACAAGTAACGAGCAGTTAGAAAAGAAAACGAAGATGCCATTTATAATAAAAATGTGTAACATGGGGGAAATGTAACAACCTGTGAAAGTACTGCTAGGTAGTAGTGTTGTGTGACCTGTTACCAGCATGGCGGCTTACTGGGAGAGGAAGCAAGTACCTGCAGAGGATTTGGGGATGGGGTGGGAGACTGGTGTCTGGGTTTGGACAGTCAACCCTGAGAAGAAAGGCCCTGGACAAGTTCAGGGCTTTGCCACAAAGTCTATGAGTACAGCCAGAGATGGAAGGGTAAGCTTTTATTACTCCAGGAGAACTTGGACTCCACCAATGCCTCGCTTATGTGGGGCCTGTAGTGTGACTCATGACTGCAGACACAGAAGCATCTGGAGCCTCTGCTACAGCCCTGGGCTGCTCTCAGAGACACTCAGTGACACAAACCCTGACTTGCTCCGAAAACTCGGAGTCCCCTTGTCTTTTTCCTTCCTCTCTGCCTGGCTCCCAACTTCCTGCCTTCTTGGGGCTTCTCACAGTCTGGGTGACACATGGTGTGTGCCAAGCCAAATCTGGAGGGGGGCGGAGCATGACCCCTCTGCCACAAGCTGTGCCTGGGGTGGAGCTTGTGGTCTGGAGAGCCCGGCCTGGCTCGGTGACTGTCTGCAGCACCGAGGTGTGGCCTGGGTGGTGGGCCAGCTTCTGCCCCCCTGGGGCAGCCTGCAGACACTGGCCTGGCGGGAGGCGCTGCGGGACTCCCCGGGGCCTCTTGGAACTCCCACTTCCAGCTTGTGGACTGAACCACAGGCCAGCCACACCTCTGTGTTTCCCAGTTACAAGGCTGGGAGGGGCCCCCGCCTTGACGGCTCTGTACTCTGTAGCCCTGGGCTACAGATGCCCTGCCCAACTGGCAGTGCCCACTCCTGGCTCCTCCTTGGCCCCTCCAGAGCCAGTGGCCTTCCGCTTCTGCAGATGCTGGACTGAGGGCAGATCATAGAGATATCCCTGCCCTACTCAGGGCAGGGGGCTCCAAGCCCAGCCCCTAGAGTGCCAGGGCCACCATGTGCCCTCCTCCAGGCGGATGGAGCTCCCCTACCCCCAATGCCCACAGGCCGCCAAGGGGTTGAGGGCCATGAGAACTTCTGACCATGAGAACTTGGACTTCCAGGTTTAGGGATTGGCCCAGGCGGGTGGTTCAGCTCCGAAACTCGTCTCTCTCTTCGGGCCCCTGCCTGTCCCGCAGGTCCTGGCCCGAGTCTGCACAGTGGGTAGGAAATGCCAGTCAGTTAGCCGACAGTGGGGCTGCCCTACCCTCTCGCTCCCGGGGCGCTCTCTGGACTTAGTGGTTTCCATTCTTCAGCAGCACTTCTTTGAATGAAACCTGCCCAGCGGGGGCTTCATATGTTTCGGAAGCACAGGCAGGGCTGGCAATCCCAGACTACGGGGAGGGGGAGTGTTGGAAGGACAGGGAGGTGGGACAGGACAGGACCGGGCTGTGCCCAGAGCACATGATTTCTCAAAGGCCACCATTCTCGGGGGGTACCTGGGAGAGAGCTGGACGAGAGCAGCTGCAGGCTGTCTAGGACTCCATCCTCGTACAACGCCAACTTCTGCAGCATCTTCCGTCGCGCCGGATTGATCACAATCTGTGGGGGCTGCGAGGACGTGGAGCTGCCCAGGAGGGGCCCTGGGGTGGAGAGAGGACCTTCTGAGCCTCTGGGAACTCCCTGCTGACACTCACTGCTGGCCTCACAAGCCTTCCCCATCCCCAGCCTAGCTCCCTCCCTACCCTCCCGAAGGACTGAGGTCCTGAGCGCTCTGTCTGTCTATGGGCAAGGCCTGGAGTCCAGTTGTGGACTGGGCCTGCCTTGCTCCTGGCCTGTCCTCAATCAGCTGGGGGCATGGCACAGCGAGATGAGATGGCCCAGGATGGTCCTTCTGTGGACCTTCCTGGGTCAGGTGAGCAGCCCAACCCAAGACGGCAGCCTGCAACTTTCTAAGGACAGACAGAGCTTCACGGTGGGTCCTGGGTCTCTCCGCCCAGAAGGCTGGGATGGGGAGGGTTTGCCCAGAAAGGAGGCCTTTGGTCCCCCTGCTGGTACCTTCCACAGCTGTGGGCTGGAGACCCGGGCCGCTCCCCCAGCTTGACTCTCGGGCGGCACCTCCTTGGGTGCAGGCAGCCTGCCCGAGGGGTGCTGGCGCCCAGCTGGGGGCCCCTGGGCCCGCAGGGCAGCTGGGGCTCAGATGCCAGGAGTGCAGGGCAGCGGAAAGGTCAGACACGCTCTCGTCACTCTCCACGGGTTGGTTGGCACCTTTTTGCGGCCAGTCTGTAGCCTGGGCCTGGGCCCCCGAGGGCGCCACCAGGGGCTGCTGGGGGCTGGCACGGCTCAGGGCGCTCCTGCTGGTGGACATATAGGAGTTCTCTTGCGGGGAAGGGGGGCTGTGGCTGGCCGTCTCCGGCTCCAGGAATGGCCCTGCCACCGCCACCTGCAGCTCCTCCAGTGTCTGGTACACCTGCAGGGAGGGACAGGGGCTCTCAGGGTGAGTGGCCCTGTCCAGGTCCTCGCAGAGGTTGGCGGAACCACAGGGCAGCTCCGGGTCGGGGCCGGAGAAGAGATTCATCGCCACTAAAGCTAAGGACTGAGAGCGGCTTCTCTTTGTCCTCGAGAAAGCAAACCTCGTTGCCCTGATGCCCTCCATGATGCTTCTTTCTTTTCTCAAGAGAGATAAATTAAGGGATGGGATGGGGAGGGACATGGGGGGGCTTCAGGAAGGGGAACACATGTACACCCATTGCTGATTCATGTCAACGTATGACAAAAACCACTGACAATATTGTAAAGTAATTAGCCTCCAATTAAAATAAATAAATAAAATTTTAAAAAAAGACAAAGAGGTGGAAGGTGGAAGGGACACAAAAAGGCAGATGCAGTGGCGCCAGGCACCCAGAAGGGGGCGCAGTAAAAAGCCAATCGCCTCCCTCTCTGTAGCTGGCCGGGTTCAGTGGGGACTCAAGCAGAAACAAAGGGCAGGCAAACAACATGTGGAGACTGGCATCTCAAGCACTTCCCGTACCCCCAGCTCACAGGACTACCTGGGTCATTGGGGGTCTCCTCTTGGCCCGGCGGTGCAGGCAGCAGCAAGCTAGCTGGCCCAGGGCCAGGCCCAGCTCTGGTGGGCACGGCCCCGGCCTGGGGTCCAGGTGCTTCTTGTAGATCTGGGCGGCAACTGGGGCGGCCCACGTGTCTGCAGCCGGCCCGCCTTGGACTGTGGTCTGGGTGCCCTTCAGGGTCACCCCAGCCTCCTCGGCCTCCTCTTCAACCAAGTCTTTCTGTGGGACATGCAACGTGAGTCTGACCCCTGTGGGCCGTGCCTTGTGCTGCCATCCCCTGGCCCTCGTCTGCATATGCTCAGCGCTGTTCTGGGACCCTGAGATCCAGCCACACGCCCAGCACCTGGGCTGGCTTTCACAGAGCTGACTTCCTGAGAGGGGAAAGACATTGATATGCCTCGAAAACCAGGGGCAACCGCGGCAGGGAGGCCCCTCTAGGGGTTTTGATGGGGGGGGGCGGGCCCAAGCAAGTGACACTCGGGCTCTGATCAAAAGATAACAACTAGCCAGAGAGGGCGGGGCACAGAGGGGAGAGCCCCATGGAGATTGGGGGAACAGGACCAGACCCTAGCAGACCCTGGGATCAGAGGGCATGGCCTCTCAGGCAGAGGACCAGGGAGCCGCCAGGTCTGGAGGACAGACAGAAAGCTGGCAACCACGTCAAGGGTCTGGGCCTTCACCCCAAGCACAGCAGGGGTAAAGGGGTTCTGCCACCTCCTCACAGTTCTGAAAGAGCTTTTTGGTGGTTGCCCAGAGAAGCCGTGGTGGGGACCCTGTGGGGTCTGGCATGCTGCCCCACAGCAGTGCTGACAATGGGCCTGAGTGCCAATCTAGCTGGTGCCCGGTTCTGGCGGAGACCCCTCCGAGACCCGGGAATGGACGGAAACAGCCCAGAGCCTGGGCAACACAGGCTTATACAGTGTGAAGGATCCTGCCGACTAAACAGAGAGGAGCTGGATTTTGGGCTCTGGGTCAGTCCATGGAGGAGCAGATCTGCCCCCCAAAACCCAGGGAAGGTATCTGGGGTGAGGGGGGACATGGTCCGATTCCCAGCCATTGCCTCTCCCAGGTCCCTTGATTCTGCTTTCCACTGTGATCAGGCTGCACCCCACCCTCTCTGACCCCCCCTCAACCCAGGTAGGGTCTGGAAGGGCCCGCGGCACCTGCAGGGGACGCAGGTTTGTCCCCGGCCAGGCAGATACAGCTGTCTGGGGCCCTGCCTACTCTCAACGATGAGTCAGCGGCAGCTGGACTGGCTCCTGCGGGGCCCTGCGTTCCAGACTGTTCCACCCTCCCTCTCTCCCTCCCCACCTGCCTCGGGAGGAGGCTCACCAGATATTTGGGCTGGGCGCCATGCATCCTCACAGCCCTCTGGCCAGCCAGGGTCTCCAGCAGCACCTGCAGAGAGAGCAGGCTGCAGACTGGGGCCACCGAGAACCCGCTCACGGGACTCAAGCTTGGGGGGTCTGGAGGGCCCACATGGAGCAGAGGAATGGAAAACGACAGACGTGAAGGTGTGAAACTGCATAGGGTGCCTGAGCTGTGGAGGACAGGTCCCAGGAGCTGAAGCTGGTCAGGCCTGCTGGGGGATTCTCTGGGGGCCACGGTCACCCACCCCCAGGCCAGCCAAGGGCCCCGCAGCTCACCACGCCAAAGCTGAAAGTGTCGGTATCCACAGCCAGCCTCCCGGTCTTCACGTACTCCTCGGGCAGGTAGGCCAGGGTGCCGCGCACCGTCCGAGTCCGGGCCACGCTACTGCTCTGGCCAGGGTTGGCCCCCGCAAACCGGCTGAGACGGGCCAGGCCAAAGTCCCCCAGTTTGGGCATCAGTCTCTCATCCAGAAGGACATTGGAACTTGGGGACAGAAGGCGGTGGTGTCAGTCTGGCCATAGCCCTCTCTGCGACTCATCACCCCTGCACCTACTGCCCCCTGCCTGGTCCTGAGACAATCAGACCAGAGCCACCGACGTGCACCTCAGTGGTGGACCGTGCCCCATGCTCATGGTGTTCTGGCCCCTTGAGGCTTTGAGCAAGTGGCCCCCAGAGCCCCATCCTGCAGTTGAGGCCCTGTTCACCAGTGGGGCCCATCCTTGGCCTCCAAGTCCACCCCTGGCTCACACTGGATGCTCAGTGACCCGCAGACCCCAGCCCTGACGTCCCCTGTTCTCACGGGGATCGCTCAGGGCCAGGCTCCCAGGGACCAGGCAGCAGGCACCCCCGGTCCCTGCTGGTGGGAGGTGTGGGAGCATCACCCCTTGCCATAGGGCTCCTGCCAATCTTGAAGGCCCCCAGGGGCTGGCCGTGTCCCTGCCTCACCTCTTGACATCTCCATGGATGAGGCTGGGGCTATCTTGATGTAAGAACTGAATTGCCCGGGCCGTGCCCAGAAGGATGTCCAGTCGCTGAGGCCAGGAGAGAGGGGGCCAAGCCTGTGTCTGGAGGGGCACAAGGAAGAAAGGGGAGACTGCGGAGCCACCGTCTTTGATGCCTATCCATGCTTCCCCTGAGTGCTAAAGTGTCAGGTCAGAGATGTTCCTGTCCCGGGCTTGGTCAGCCCTTGCATCCTGTGGGTGCCTCTCTAGATGGGGCCCAGTGACTGTCTGTTGCCTCTTGCCCTCTGGGTGATGCCACCAAGACCCTTCTGCCACTCTGCTTGCCCAGGGGAGCAGACAGGGCCCCTTTCAGAGGCCCCGTGAGCTCGGCTTCCGAGCACGGAGAGGCCCCACTCACCGAGGCCAAGGGCCCTGGCCCCATGTCCCGCTCGGACCAGGTGCCAAGCGTGACAGTGTGCCAGGCCAGGCCAGGCAAGGCTTACCTGGACGTGGAGGCGGTCTTCCAGGGAGCCATTGGGCAGGAAGCCATAGACAAGGCAGTAGAAGCCACTCTGAGCACAGTAGCCGGCAAAGTCCACGATGTTGGGGTGACGAAACCTACTTGAAACAGTGGGGTCTCAGCGCTCTGCTCCCAGCATCCAGCACGCCTTCCATCCGGCCATCGCAGGGTGGGGTGTGGGGTGCGGATAGTCCCTAACCAGGTTCCCCGGCTCGCCTGGGCCTGGCAGGCTGCAGACCAAGGGGGAGCCAGGTCCCCAGCCATGTGGTCCTGGCAGGGCCCTGCTCCTGCCCGCAGGCTCACCGCGACAGCTGCTGCACTTCGGTCTGGAAGCTCTGCTTCACTGTGGTCCACTCCAGGTCGGCCTCCTGCAGCCCTCGGGGAGAATGAGGCAGGGGGGACTGGCAGTGTGAGACACCTGTGGCCCGGACTTCACGGCCACCCCCCCTGCCACCTGTTCTGGGCCCAGAAGGAGCACGGGGCTGGGGGCCCTGGACTGCGAAATCAGAGGGCTGAAGGAACCCTGTGGGGTCGCAAAGGGGGCGGGGGAGGACTACAAAAGCCCGAGTCTGGGAACAGCCATCGAGGGCCCTGGCGAGGATGCTCCACACACCTCCTTGAGCCTCTTCACAGCATAGACAGTGTTCCTCATCACTGCCCGGTACACACAGCCAAAGCCACCTTCCCCAATCTTAAGCTCCTCTGAGAAGTCGTGTGTGCCCTGGCAAATTTCATGGAGGGGCCAGCAGAACGAAGAGGAGGGGGCCCCTGGCAGGAGGGACACGGGGCTCTCCGGGCTGGGCTGTGGGAAAAGACCCTGTATCAGGTGAGGTCCTGTGTCTTCCCCTCTGCCTCAGCCCACCCTTGCTGGGCTGCCTGGGGTGGCCCAGGGGACCAAAGGCGGCTTTGTCACTGCTTGCTGGCATCAAACCTCTGGGTGGGGGGCAGGACCCACCTACCTTGGTAGATGAGGGGGCTGGAGATGGCAATGGTGGCTGGTGGGCAGCTGGGCTTGGTCGAGGACAGAGTTCGGAGTCAGAGTGAGTCTGAGAGCCTGGAAAAGCTTCGTAAAGACACCAGTCAGAGGCAGGCAGAGGCCAGTGGCAGGATCTACTGGCGTGGCCAGGAGCAAGGGGGTCCTTTCCTGAGGTTCATCAGGCCAACCCCCACGAACCACCCCAACCCGGGCTGTCTTACCTGGGGAGAGGAGGGTGGAGGCCAGAGACGGCAACTTCCGGTGGCCGGGAGCCGCAGCCTCGGAGGGTGCGGAGATGCTGCTGGGTGTCGGGGAGGTGGTGCTGGGGGGCAGAAGGGGGGCGGGAGGGTGCCCTGGGAGGCCGGGGAAGGAAAGGACGTTAGGCCCAGGCTGGAGGGAGGAGCTCTGGGGTAAGCCCTGGATGGCCCCTGGCCCAGGGTCCTGGGGGTCCCAGGGGTCCCCGGGGCCGCGCTCACAAGCAGTGATGATGTCCCGCGCCCGCAGCAGCTGTAGGTGCGTGAGGATGCGCACGAGGTCGGCCACGCGGGCGTTGCGGTTGATCCACGGCCACAGGACGCTGGCTGTGCGCTGCCCGGAGCGCTCGCACAGCCGCAGCTCGGTCTGGTCGCGGACGATCAGGGCAGCTGCGGGGCAGGGGACGTCAGGCCGCGGCGCCCGGGTCCCCGCGCGGCTCCCCGGCCCGCCCCGCCCCGCCCCGCCCCTGCCGGCCTGCGGCCACCCACCAAACTGGCACCAGTCGGCGGGCTCCAGGGCGTCCATCACTTTGTAGAAGCGGCACATGACCCAGGGCGGCACCTCGTACAAGAAGTGCTGGGCGCCGGGGACCGCAGGGTCTCCCGGGCCCGGCCCCCCGGCCATGGCCACCGCCGCCGGGCCGGGGCCTCTCCGGGCCGCGGCGGGCGCGGGCCTCGGCCGGCCGGGTCCGCAAACACTGACTCACTTCCCCTTTAAGGCGGCCTCGTGCGACGCCCGGCGGGCCGGAAGGGGCGGTACCCGGGGCTGCTGCCAGCTCGCCCGCCGCCACCGCCACCGCCACCGCCAGCCCCGGCCACACGGGGGCGCCGCGCGCGGTCACGCTTCCCGGGGCAGCACCCAGGGCCCGGCTAGGCGGACGGGTGAGCTTCCCGGAGCGGGAGGAGGGCTCCAAGGTCTGCAGGAGAATGTTTCTCGGCCCCAGGGACGATGGGCACAGCGAAGGCCTTCCAGAATGGGCTAGAAGCAGGGCTCGGAGAGCCACTGGCCGGTCCTCTTTAGGTTTCCGTTTCATGGGGAAAGCGGTGGAGAGGGGTCAAGACATCCAGGCGGGACAGGGTCAGATGTGGGTCACACCAGGGCTCCCTGCCGACTCCCTGCAGCTGACTTGTGAGACTGGGGGCAGGAAGAATGATCTGGAAGCTCGCAGCATCTCCACCTACCTCCTAGGCCCTGGATCCCATCTTTTCTTGGCCCTCTGGGAACCTGCTCCAGTGGTGGTTAGGTCTTTGCAGCATCTGCCCTCTTTTCTTCTTTGCTCTCTCCTTCCGCTAGCACAGAAAACGTGTTTACGTCTCTTAGAGACAGACCTTTGCTCCGGCTGCCCTCCTCCCTCTTGGCATGCTTGAGGATGGCGGGCTCTGGCGGCTCCCACCCCTTTCTCTGAAGCTCACAGAGCGCCATACTTGGCCTGTCTGGCATCTCCCCACAGGCCCCTGACATGCCTCCATCATGCCTTATCATTCGCAGTAGCAGTAGCAGCCACCAGGAAACTGTCCTTTCTCTAAGCTTCTCTGGAGTTCCTCTCTTCCCCACCGGGCTCTGACCTAGATGAACCTAGACGAACATGCTTCCCTGCCTCCTCTCGGCTCAGGGGTCTTCCTTAGGCACAAAGCGCTCCTCACCAGTTTTCCTGCTTAAGACCTTCCCGGGGTTCCTGAAGCCCTCGGAGGGATCGCAGCTTTTCAGCACGGCTTCTGACGTTGTCACCATGTGGCCCTTTCCTGCCCACCTGTCTCGCTCTTGGCACTCATTGGCGGCCTTAACCCAGCCACAACTCCTTGGGGTTCCGAGAATGTGCCAGGGCTCCCACCCTCACGGGTTTGCAGTTGCAGCTCCGTCCAGCAGATACTCAGGTAGCTGGAAGATGGCCTGGCGTCCCCTGGCGCGTCCTTCTTCAGCCTCAGCACTCATCTGCTTCCCCGACACCCCTCCCCGACCCCCATCAAGCAGCCCGGGCACCTTCCTCTTCTGTTTTTTCCAGCTGGATGCCAGCTTGAAAGGCAGGTCTTCGCTAGCCACCCCCTTGTCCACTTGATCCTGACCCCTGAGGGCTGCCACCCTCCCCGCCCACAGGCTGTCCATCCAGAGACTACTTCAAGAGTGGTTTGCAGAAAACAGGTCAGCCTGAGACACACCTCCATGGCAGCCTCTTCCCAGAAGCTGCAGCCACTCCCCAAGAGGAGGCCGGACACGCCCTGAGCCCCAGTGGCTTCTGACAGGGACAGCTCTTACTGAGACTCCCAAGCTGAGGAGGGAACTAGTGGGCACACACACACTAAGTGAACCAGGACTTGGTCCCACTTCCAATTCTGCTGGACTGCAGCTCCCGGGACAGCCCAGGCACCTCAGGGATGCTCAGGATACACACACGCCATGAATGTCAACCCTGTTTTACCATTTAAGGCCAGGACGCTCGAGTGCACCTCCAAGTAGCTGTGTTCACATACATGTGCCTGTGATGCTGAACTCTGAGCAGTTCTTGTCACCTCCAAGCCATCGGCAGCCTGATGGAGGACGGCTGTAGGGGAACCACGAGCTCCAGAGAGTGCTCCACCTCATGGGAAGCCTGGGAATGGGGGGAGGGGGGGCGGCGCACAGCATGTCCTTCGGGCCAGGAGCAGGTCAGCAGAGACCTTGGGAGGGTCTCAGGCAAGAGGCACCAGAGGAGTCAGAGCTGGGGGGTTTCCAAAAGCCCTGCAGCCCATCGGGGACAGCCAGGATGCTGCCCTGGCCCTCTGGGACAGGGAAGCTGTGCTGCTCTGCAGAAGGCCCTTCCCACCTGCCAGCTCAGAGCTCCCCTCTGGGCAGGTGGACCCCAAGGCAGGCCAGTGTGGGGTGCTGGCCAGTGCCCTGTCCTCCCCAGGGTGCCCAAAAAGCGGCTGGCTTCTGTGTGTTCCCAGAAGTGCCCCACCTTGCTGTCCTGGGAGCTGTCTTGATAATGAAAGCCCAGACCTGGAGTCACTTTCACAGAGAGATTTATCGAGAATGCTAACAGCACAGGATACAGTACTTCCCAACAAAAGGTGCGAACGCGTCACTTAGAAAGGCATGCTGAGTATTCTTGGCTTTCACACGTATTAAAAAACTTACAAAAATAAAATAAAACTGCGTGCTGCCCATCTTTTCAAATAGTAAAAGAACCTTATGAAAAAATCACTTGGTTTTACAACAAAAGACACAAACGGACATTTTTATGTAAATTTATAAGGCAAACTCTTTATATAATAAATAGGTTACAGGGATTCAGTGGGGGGTGTTTTTGAAACGTATACAGGTACATTCAGACAGGTTTACTGAAATGGTACAAATTTCCTTAATAAATTGCCTTTTGTTTTTAAATATATCAGTGCTTTCAGTCATTTGGCTATACACAAAGAACCTTTTTTTGAACACTACAAAAAAGCAATCAATTTTTTTTTGTTTTTAAAACGACCTACTTAAGTTTTCTAAAGTAATTGTCCCAAAACACAAAAACTGAAGGTGAATGCGATAGAGGGCTTTTGGAGATCATCTCCAGCCAAGTCTGTTCTTGGGTGACTCCCCACACCCCACACACACTTTTTCCAGCCCTTTTCCTCCTGGGCTGGAGCCAGCTCCCTCTGCACAGGGAGACCAGGGTCCCTGTGACTCAGGAGGGGGCGGTGACCCTGCTTGGTTCTTCTTGCTCCTAAGCCCCATGCCTGAATGGTCAGCACTGTCCTTGAAGAGGGGAGGCCCCCGGGTGCTAAGGGAGCACGTGGCCACCCCTGTTTCGTCAGTCCTCAACAGTGTCTGGGAGGTAACGGCTACTCTGAAGAGGATCGGGTTTTGCCATGAAACGAGAAGGGGGGGGTTTCTCACATCCAAATTTTGCTGGGGATCAGATGACAGCCAAGGGTGTGCACCCCTCCCCCACCCCGCCATCATCTCCTCATCTGGGAAAGTGGGGAATCCAGAGGTTATGTTAGTGTCCTGCACTGTGGGGCAGGGTGGACTTGATGATGGTACCCCAAACGGTAATGTCCCCCTAAATCAAAATGCCCTGTCCACACACACCTGACCTGTGGCCACAGTGGAGGTCTCCAGGGAGACGCCCACCCTCTGGCCAAGCCTTGCCCCGCAAGCCCACCATGACCTCCT
The DNA here is from genome assembly GCF_023699985.2 of Odocoileus virginianus. Lineage (NCBI taxonomy): Eukaryota > Metazoa > Chordata > Mammalia > Artiodactyla > Cervidae > Odocoileus > Odocoileus virginianus. The sequence goes on from NW_027224280.1 coordinate 646,771, forward strand.
CCTGCCAAGGTGTGGCTGGCTCTGCTCACACCCATCCTGGCTCCCCTTGCAGGAATGTCAACCTTGTCCGTCCTTAAAAAAAATAATCCTGATGCTACTAATCTGGGAGTGGACCAAAACCTGGTTTTGCTCTGACTTCACAAATTGCAGCACGTCAGCTATTTGATTTGTCAGCTCTAGGTGTCACTTCTTTGGGTGCCTTCTGGCTGATCTGGGCAGGGGGTCCTGTCTTTGGCTCTCCCCCTCCTGGGGCAAGAGGACAGCCCCTATCCTGGTTACCATCCCCTCCCTCCAAATTCTTTTGTTGGTAAAGAAAAGGTGTCTAGAAGCATTTGTCTCTGGAACAATTACTTTAAACATGGTTACAATACAGACTTCAGTTCAAACACAGAAGAGATTTACTTCGCAAAATTCCTTTCACCCACCGAAAATTACACAAATAGAAGCCTCAACACCACAGTTAAGAGGACCAGTAGAGAGAAGCTCATGTTTGGAACACAAAAGGAGAACTCAAAACCAAACCAAACCCAAACAGAAACAACCCCAGAGAGACGAGGGGAGGGCAGAGGAGGGGAGGAGCGCAAACACAGCACACGGTACAGTGTCCGGGTACAGGAGCCCCACACGAGGAGCGGGCTCGGCACACCGAGTAACAGTCCTGGTGATATTTGGTCATATATTCATCAACTACTGACTCTGAAGCGGCTGTTATTGATTGAAGCAGTGACAACTCAAACGGAAAAGGAGGCCTTGGGAGCAAGGGAAGGAGCAGGTTTTGAGTTCTGCAAGCCTTTGCCACGCCACTGTCCAGCAACCCAGGAACAGTGCACCGGGTGGGCCCTGCTGCCTGGGGCAGGCCGGGTGAGAGGTCACCGGCTGAGGCTAACTCAGTGCCGCCTTCAGATCTCGGGCAGAACTGGATATGTGCCAACACCCATCTGCAAGAGGCTGGACAGCAGCGGTTGCAGCAGCTTCCTCTGACCCCCCGGCCCAGGCTGGGTGGGAGAAAAGGCAGGGACCCACCACTAATACTGAACCAAAGGTGGGGCCCAGCCCCCAGGCCCAGGTCCTCCCGGGGGCCTGAGGGGTGCCTGGCCACCTGAAGGGCCTCTACGGGTTTGTTTTGGACGCAGGCCTCAGAAGTGATGCGGGGAGGGAAGCTTTTGGCCCTGGTGATTATAATGCTCTCTGCTTTGGAAGAACAAGTTTCTGGATATTATTATTATTTTTTTTTGGTGCTTTTTTACTTACTTAAAAAATGATCAAAAAGAACTTACGGCTAAACTCTCTAGCAGATATTGCTCAGTAAGAATTACAAAAGCAAATGCAATTACTCGTAGGATGGGGTGGGGGGAAGAGGAAGGAACGTTTCTGGAGTCTTCGCTACCTCCTGGAAGGGACCCGCTGGATCGCACGTGTGGTTCTGGGGTCCCTGATGTTCTATCTGGTATGGCTCACACTTTCTGAATCAAGACACGGCCTTCCGTCTCCCCTGCGGTCCCCCAACTCGGCAGAGAGGGGCCCTACCAGTGGGGAGGCTTGCTGCCTGTCTGCACACCATCACTCTGACTGGGTCACTGGAGGGTGTCGGGGGGGGGGCAGGCCACCCCCATGAACGCCAGCTGCCCCACCCAGAGATCAAACGGGACCAGGCAGTGTCAACTACATCCTGGGCTTCGCCAGAGCCAGGGAGCATGCTTGCATCCACCCACTGAAACGAACTGTCCTGCCTATGCCAGCGCCCTGGGGCCTCTCACAAGCTCGGGAGAAACAGTGCGAAACCCAGGAGCTGCCTCCTTCACTCGGCACTGGGAAGCCCTTGAAAGAAGCGAGGAAAGACCACGGCTCTGCTTGGACACGAGTGACCAGCAGACGGATTTGTCAGTTTGTTTTTTTGTTGTTGTTTTTTCTTCATTTGTGGTTTTTTTTTTTTTTTTTTTTGGTTTTTAAAAATTTTCCCTTGTCCTATGCTATGGTTATCAGAAATATTGTAATTAAGCAACAGGTATAATTTTAACAGGTCTGTGTGTGTGTGTGTGTGTGCGTGTGTGTGTAGCCACAAGCAAAATGAGTTTATAACTGTGCAATATACAGATATATATATATAAAAATTCAACTGCTTTGTGTGTCTAGTTGGTGTATTTAAATAAAAGGGACAGGAGAGGGAAAAGCAAAACTAAAGAGCAAAACAAACGCCCAGGAGAGAAAAGACCAAGCAGGTCTATGCGTATAGTCTAGAAGATACTGGATATAATCAGGGTCACCAGGAAGAACAGCTTTGTCACTTGACACACAGACACTTTGGGGAGAGGGACTACCACTGGGCAGGAGCCAAACCTTGTGGCCTTTTCCCCTCACCGCTGAGCAGGAATCGAGGAGATAGATGACCGAGGGGGCGGCCGGCAGAGCCAAGGCAAGTTTCCCCAATGTTTGGAAACCCCCAGCTGGAGCCCCTTCCATGAAGGTCCTCTCCACTGCCTTCCCTCAGCCCCAGGCCCCAAGGAGGGCAGAGCCAGGGACTGTCCTCGGGGGCAGGCCACACCGTGGGCAGATGCTCTGGAGGAGACATCACCCTCTCCTGCTTAGTGGCCTGGGCCCTAATTTGAACCAATTCTTCCTGACACCTCGGCATTTGGGGTAGGCTCACTGGAGATGACAGAGGAGGAAGGAACAGGTCAATTAGGTAGCGAGGAGGTTGCGCACCTTCACAATTCCCTGCTGAGCGCCCCACCTCCCACCTGGAGCTGGGCTCCTGTAGCTTCGCGACAGGCAGGTCTCCCTGCAGGGACCGCTACCCGAGAGACAAAGAAACAGAGAGAGACAGACTTTCCAGCGACCCAAGGGCCCCAAGGCGCAGACCCAGCAGTTTCAGGCTGGATTCCCCTTCACCTGCAGCGCTGACCACACAGCAGGCCAGGCTCCAAGTCCTCTTAGACCAGCCTTTTTTTGGCGAAAGCTTGCTCTTATTCACTCAGAAACATCAAGATGTAGTTTCCTGCTCAAGATTTCAAAGTCTTCCTTCTGCAATGTTGACAAGGGGCTTCAAAGTTCCCTTTATCCCCCCTTGAACATGGAACTTTAGACCCTGGGTGAGGCAGTATCCTAGAGAGCTCTAACAATTCCGCTATGTTTTCTAAAGATTGATACCATTTCAAAAAGATAAAAAAGCAAAAACTGAGACTCAACAAACCCCTCTGGTAGACAGGTTCACGCACAGAGCGCTGAGATGGGGCCCTTGCAGAGAGCAACTGAGAGCCGGAATGCAACGTGGCAGGGCTGTCGGGCTCGAGAGCGGGGGTTCCACTATGAGCCTGGCAACATGCCTGTGCCCCGGCCCTCCCCGGGCACTGGTCAGTACGCAGGGGGGGTCAGTAGGCTGACGCCCACAAGGCTCTAGAGAGAGCTCACTTCCCCGAGGTCTGGATGGTCTGGGCCACCCACACGGGCAACTTGCATTAGGAAAACAATTTGGGGCCATGACCCCAACTAGAGATGGCTGCACCAAGCTAGGGCTGATGCCTGTGACCTCCCCCAGCCCTGTCAGGCCTGGCAGGAACGCTCGGGAGAGGGGTACAGAGCTCAGCTGCCAGGCGCCATGAGATCCGGGCTGCCATACCTGGTGGCTTCCCTTTACACCCTCTGTTCCCTCCTGGGCTCACGCTGCTTTGTTAGAAGTCACTTCAAATCCAGACGTCCTGTCAGCTAAACCAACTCCTCTCCCACCAAAGATGGCGGCGTTCTTGTGGCTATTAGGCGCCCTCCTTCATGATGGTTGTCACGGCAATGACAGGCAGGGAGGCAGGTGACAACCTGGTGCTGTTCCGAGTCCCATTGCCACTGCTTGTAGCCTCTAAGCTGGCATACCACTGCCGAGCAGACTGTTACTAGCACCGGCACGGGGGCTCAGGAGAGAAGTCAGGTGCTGTCTGTGGCCGGCATGCTCGGGCCACCACTGCGGCTTCCACCGTCCAGGGAGCTGAGGGGAGTGGCAGGGGGAGCAGGGCATTTCTGGGGGTCTCCTGTGCCTTTCGATAAGGACTATGGTGCAAAGGGACGTGTACTGGACCCTGCCATGGCCCAGGGGCCCTGCCTCACTGTGGTGTCAACGCCAGCAATGACATGGGTTAGGAGAGCTGAGTGACAGGCACAGGGCAGGGAGACCCAACGTACGGACCTAGCCCCTCAGGTATCTGAAAGCTGTCTTATCAATTCCTGCCTTCTGGACACAGTCCCTAAGGGATGCCCCCTGAATCTTCACGGTGTTCAAGTACACACAGAATCAACATCACACTCCCCAACTGGGCCAGACACAGCTGGTGAGAGTTCCAAGGCTAGGCCTGCCCTCCAACCTTCTGTCCACCTGTCTCCAGGACAGAAGTGGTATAGGACCTTCGGCACCCCTGCCCAAAGGTAACTCACTCCTAATGTCTGTATCTGGGGGAGAGGGAATGTGGATGAAACGGGGAGAAAACCCTAAGGTGCCACCTGCAGCCTTGAAACTCTAGGGGTGGGAGCTGGGGAGCGAGGGGCCTGTAGGTCAGGCTGGGCAGAAAGGAAACGCCACTTGAGATTTGGTGTTCTTGACCACCACCATCAGTCAGCTCCAGAATCAACTGTTACAGGTCAAAGGGGGGCATGGCAGGCCCAGCTCTCCTTGGCCCAGGAGCAGATGGTGCCAAGCTGCTGGGGAGGTCAGCTTTGGAGACCATTCCCAGGAGCCCCGTTTTATGGATTCATTGTAATTAATGCCTCAAAACCTGACCCAGCAAACCAGATGGTACCTCCATGACAAACGGGCTGGACAGCAGGCTCATGTGGACAGGGGTCCTCTGAGAGTGCCAGGAGCCTTTTGTTCTTGGAGGAAAGAAGGAACCTGACAGACACGCCCCCTCTTCCAACTCCCATCCCTTCCTGGGGGAGGACTCAGAAGTGAAGCCCAGCGGGTGGACAGCAGAATGGGTTTGGTTGGGGGACTTGCTTTTGCAGCATCAAGAAATAGATACAAAAAATGCTAGAAAGGGCAGCTACTACTCCACAAACAGAACAGGGCAAACTCCCTTGCTTCTAACCGTTCTGGGAGAGAGAGACACGGTTTCATTTTTTTTCTGAAGCTACTGATTGGAACTGTCAACTAGGGGTCCTGATCACTAAAGGACTGGCAAGGAAGTGCTAGATGGTTTCTAAGATGTTTCACTCCTTCATGGTTACACCGCAGTGAGAAAAGCTGGGGGATAGTAACTGAAATACACGAGACAACACGCACTTGACAGTTCATGGCAGCAGCTCACGTGGGACGTGCTTGTGGGTGTTTCTGGAAGCATAAGACTGCTGTCTCGTTTGCTACTTTGATAAGGTACTTCTCAGTTGGACAGATTTAGATATAAGAGACATCTCTGTAAACACAGAAAAGGATATACCAATATGATGAAGATATGCAGCTAGATAAGGACTTCCTGAACAGAGGGTAAAAGCACAGGGTCTCAAATTGAAACTGACCAATGAACACCCCGCAACAAACCCAAGCCTCAATGCCCCAACACCACAGCCCTGGTGCTGATGGGGAAAAGCATGAGGTACCAGCCACCCCCCACAGCCTCCAGCAAGTGAAGCCCACACGGGGCCCAGCAGAGAAGAACTCCTGCTCAGAGGAGTGGCAGGGGGGTATCTGCACTCGTTTTGCCTGCTGCCCGGCCCGACTACCCCACCCTAGCCGGGTCCTGCATAGGCCAAGGTCAGGGCTTGGCCACTCCGTGACACTGGCAGGCCACAGAGAGTCTCTGTGCTGCCCTTGGCTCTGCAGTCCCAATCTGGGTCCACTTCTCCTACCCACTACCGTTGAGTGGGAAGGCTGAGGAGACCTGGGATCCAGGGTCTGACCAAAGGAGGGGAGTCCTGGGAGAGCAAGATCCTGCCTCTCCCGTGCCCCTCAGAGAGGCTGGGGTACTAGGGCTGGGGGAACTCAGCAGAGTCTGGGGCTTCCTCAGGGCTCAGAAATGGGTGGGAGCGGGGGCTGAGGCAGACGGCAGGAAGGCCAAGGGTAGGGGGAGTTCTGGGGGCCTAAGCTGACCAGTGTCGGCTCGGGGTACAGTCGGGCACTGCGGCTGCCTGGAACAGAAGGGAGCAGTGAGGACGAGGGAGGAGGGGGAGAAATGAAAAGGCTGAAATGAAAGGAGACAGAAACCGAAGGAGAGGAGAGAAACCAATCAGGAAGTCCTTATAAATTGCAGCAAACACTTAGAGTTTCGGAGCTTCGTGGGAACCCTATGTGCTGAGCCCACTTGAAAACAAGCGCAGGTATATACAGATCCAGGTAGTTGTCAACACCGTCCCGTCTAGTGGCCTGAGGGACAAAGGGTCACCAAGTCAAGCCCGCTAGCTTGCTCGCAGAGCAGGTTTGTTTTGAAGTGGGAACATGAAGACTCAATAGTGCAAATAGTTCTAAGCTGTCCCTAAAGGAGTTGAGAATTGGAAAAGTTTTGGAAGAACATTTCCCCTGCTTTCCCCCTGGCCCCCGGCCCCATCTACTAAGGCTCGAACTAGCGGGCACAACTGCTCTGAGCAGCTAGGGATGCTCTCCACCTGGCCCGCGGCACTCCGCCGGCTGCAGCCTGGGCCAGCCTGCCAGGGCCTTGGCCCGTGGCCTTGGTGGCCTGTTTAGCGCTACCTGCTGGAGGCCAGCCCTGGGCCAATGTCACCTCCGGTGCAGGCCAGTCGATACCCAGGGGGGCTCAAGGGATGCCTCCCTCCTAGCCAGGCCAGAACTGGGGCCGACAGATGCTACATCCCCATCCTGTGAAATGTCTTGGTCGATTTGGGATTGGGGCTGGCAGGGAGCCGTCTGTGTGCCCCCATGGGTGGGATCACACGGGCTGGAGCCACTGGCCGTCTCCACCATCTCGAAAGGATCCAACTGTCTCTCTTGCCTCGGACCTCCTGGTCCCGACATGGGTGGGCGTAAGGGAGGTGGGAGGTTGAGGGGAGCTCGAGGCCGGGCGGGGTGGGGTGGGGAGGAGAGCTGAGACTGGGGTACTGATGGCCCCAAACCAGGAGTGTCTTCTCAAGCGCTCTCTGTCCCTAGTGACCATGTGGGGGGACTGGGCGGGAGGGAGGTGCAGGCACACCCTAAGAAGCCTGGGCAACAGCTTGTCTGGTCAGTAGTATCTGCAGCAAGCCTTGTTGAAGGAGCCTAGTTTAGAAAAGTGCAAAGCTACTTCTGGCCCTGGTTAGGTCTTCAACCTGACTGTGCTTGTCGATAAGAAAAAAACATCCCCAATGCTCCAACTACTCCCACCCTGAAGCCACGAAACTCTAAGTTTACTGAAAGAAAAAAAAATATTTTTTATTTCAGTTAATCGGGAAGCTTTGTCAGAGCCCTACCCATAAGGAGAAGAGACAACAGCTGCCTTTATTCTTGTTGGTTTGCTTTGCAATCCGCTCTGCGTAAAGTCAGCTAACTCTCTCGGTCACGGGCGTCCGGCTGTCCACAGGCTCCTCTCTGTTTGGCCTTGGCATGGAGGATGAGACAATGTCTTTGCGCTCTCCCTCCCCTCGGTGTTTGTACTTTTCTGTGGCCGGGGCCGCGGTGGCGAGCGTGGGCTGAGTCTTAGCAGGCTCCTTGGGGCAGCCGTCGCTCTCCAGCGAGCCTGCTCTCGGCATCTTCTCCTCTTTGCAGACGCTGCTGCTCAAGTCCTGGGGCTCGGGGGGGCTGGCGGGGTCCTCGGAGCTCTGGGGCTCAGGCGGGGGTGGGGGCGGGGGCAGGAGCAGTGGCGCGGGGGCCTTCGGGGGCTCTGCGTGGTGGTGGTGGTGGTGGTGCTCCTTCTTGGGGGGCGAGGAGGCGCTGCCACTGCGCCCCTTGGGGCTGCTCTCCTTGCTTTTCCGCCCTGGGCTCTTGCAGGTCTTCAGTCCCTTCCCGCTCTTCTCGCCGAGCGTGGACACCAGCAGGGGCTTCACCACCTCTTTCACCTCAATGCTCACCGTCTCCCGGGTCTTGCGCTTCTTGATGGGGAGCACGGTCTCCTGCACGGACCGGATGGACGACTCCTTCACGGCTTTCTTTTTGGCCTCGGCGGCGGCAGCGGCAACCACACTGCCTGGCTTTCGGCCTCGTTTCTTAGGAATGGCCTGGGGGTCGGCCTCTGCTTTTCGCTTCCGGCCAGGGCGCTTGATGACCATGACCTGGGCCGAAGTGGTGGCCCCACCCCCTTCCGCCTTGCTGCCCGGCGCAGCTTGGAAAGGCATCTTGACGAGCAGCTTGCCAGGACTTTTCTCCAGAACCCTTTTCACCTGCACGCCCTCTGACGCGGCTGCCTTGGGTCTCGTGGTGCCACTCCCTTTGGGGCGTCCCCGACCTCTGCCAGTTCCTGGAGCTTTGGGAGATTTGGGCTTCTTAGGTGGTTTCTGCTCTCGCCGGGAGGGGCTCCCTCTCCCGGTTACCGTGAAGTCAAAATCATTAGGGTCCAGGGAGGTGTCGCCTACCTTTTCGAAGTATGCAATCAACTCCACTTTAGAGCGAAAGGCTTTTCCCTGGGGACTGTGGGAACAAGCGGAGACACACAAAGAATGGTTAGAAGCTTCCAGAGCAATACTGGAGGTGGGGCACAGGAGAAGGTGGGTGGTGAACCCTCTGACGGGAGGCGTTCTGCAACTGACATGCCTGATGATACAGCTCACCAAGAAGGACACTTAAGAGAAGCTGAGATGAGCTAAAACTAGGGAGCTATGGTCCCACTTACACAGGAAGCAACCAAGTCACCTGATGGCCATAGGTGCCTGTGTGGCCTGCTGTTATCTGGATGCCCCCGGGAGCTGCACTTCTCAGCCCCCCAAAGGGGTCTGGCCCAGGGACCCTGTCTACCTGCTGGACTGAACTCTCCAGGAATCAGTTTCCTCATTTGCCAGTAGGATGATGCTTTGTTCACCCTTATCTGAGTTACTGGAATTAAATGAGACTGTCTATGAGTGACTTTTGAAAATGGCTAACCTGTCTGGAGTCATCTAAGGGGGACAAGTGAAATGAACATAGTCACACTCGTCCTCTAAAGATCTGGCTCGGAAGTGACTCTGTTTCAACAGGTAACACTTGACCACCAGCCCACAGCTGGACAAAGGCCAGAGGGACAGTGAGAAAGGCACTCTGAGCCCATCTGGGGCTCTCTCTAGGCTGTATCGGACAGCCCCCCTTTCCCAGCATGCCTCACACAACAGACTGAACCCTATGAATTCGTATTTCTCAGGGCTCATGAAGTAATTGGCACAGAAGGACTCTCCCACAAACAAGAGGTTCCCAGGTTCTGAGGCCAGCCTCCCTGCTGGGAAACCAACAGCAGAGTATGTGTGGCGAAACTCTGCATCCCCAGTGCTATTCTTCCTCCAGACAAGGCCCTGATGGACATCTACCTCAGGGCAGTGACCTCTCCAGGTCGTCATTCCAAGCATACCTGGTCGCACCCCACCAGCAGTGGTCACTACTCAAGACCAGACTCAAAGTGGGGTTACGCACACACACTTTCTTGATCCATGAGCCACAAGGAGCTAACACTCCAAGGGGTCCCCATCAGTTTCTTAGCAGTAGTCCCTGACTATCCCCCCCACTCCCCCACCACTAGCCTTCCCTGCTCTGCAGAGACAGGAATCATCCTCACTTACTTGATCAAGTACACATCATACTTCCCAGCGGAGCGGCCAGATTTCCTTTGCTTAAGCTTTCGGGTCCAACCTTCGGGCAGAGTGGGGTCATCATACATGGGGCCCCGGTCGCGAATGATGGAGCGCCGCTGCTTGGGGGACGCAGAAGCTTCTGGCACGGCTGGGGCCGAGCCTGACCCTTCTGAGGTCTCTGCTTTGCCGGCCTCTGCGGGCTCGGCAGAGTGGTGGGCTGCTGGCTGCAGGGGCTCATGCTTGCCCTCTTTGTCTTCTTTCTTATCCTTCTTCACCTTTTTGAACTTCAAAGGTTTGTCCTTCAGGCCCTGGAGATCCTGCTCTTCGGACTTTTCTTCCCTGAAGTGTTAAACAAGGATGTCATTATCACAGGGAACAAACTGGTGTGCAGAAAAAAGTGGGCGCCAGCAGGTCTGGGGTGCCCAGACACGGACAGTGCCCCAGGAAAGGGGCTGTCCTGCCAGCGTCCCCCAGATCGAAATGCCCTTCCCCTTTACAGATGACTTGAGAGCCCGGGGCTGCTGACAGTGATGGCCTGCAGCACCCTACCGACACTGTGGTCACCTGAGGCCCATCCCTAGCAGGCTTGCCCAGATGGCTTCTCAGTGTTATGAGCTAGGGCCTCTGGGTTGGACGGATGACGAGAGGCTCTCTCGCCTGTTGGAGAGGGACCTACTCACCAAAAAGGAGGGGGCTCCTCTTCCCCAGGGCCTAGCCTGAGTGTTACTCTAAGCTTTTGTGTTTGGGGTTTTCTCAAACGGGTGTTCAATGAAAACCACACAGTACACCTTGATGATGGGAAGAACCCAACACTGCCCCTGGGGAGGTGGTGCTGAGTGCAGCGCTGAGGAAAAATCTGCAGATTTGGAGTAAGCCACACCAAGCCCAAATCGTGACTTTTTGCCATTTCCAAACATGGATCTGCACAACTGACTTCAACGTCCCGTGCCTCAGTCTCCTCATCTTGACAACCAAGGTGGGTACCAACACCCTAGACAGAGAAGAGTCACAAAAGCATTGTCTAAACAGTGGGATGGGGCAACCAGACACTGCTGCCCAGGGTTCTCACGTGAGAAGAGGAGCAGTTCCCTGCTGGGGGAAGTCTTTCTCACCAGATTCTCCTGACAATGCGAGGCTTTGGCACTGGGACATGCCTGATTCCAGGGCGGGTGCATCCCCATTCCTCCATGCTGACAGACCAGCTCCTCCCCTATGTGTGGGTCCCACCTGGTAGGGCCCCCTCCTTATCTCCTTGGACAATGGTTACTGTGAGGCTCCAGACTCCAGGATCAGAGTCTGACTGGGCCAACAGGGCAAGAGCATCACCTGGGCCAGGGAGGCCCAGAAACCAGAACTGTGGGCTCACAGCCAGCCACCTGCAAAGCCCTCTCTTAGAAGCTCATCCCGGAAAAAAGCTAGACTCATCTGTATTCCAAATCTCATCCCCAGAGCCCCTGGGTCCATGCGGCTCACAACAGCCCACTCCAAGTGACTTCCCTTGCTGGCCATGTCCTGGAGACCACCACCAAGGCACCATGGCCTGCCCTGGCCATAAGACTCGAATGACATGGCTCAGTCCCCAGAGGTGAGCTCGCACCAGGAACTCACAGGTTGGGCCTGAGGAGACAGGGCGTGGAAAGAGCACACCCCACCCTCCTACCTATCTTGGCTGTCTCTAGCAGAGCTCGAGGGTGAGCCTAGGCTTAGCTCTGTGTCGGAAACCCAGACAGTCCCAGGCCACAGCAAAACGTGGCCCCGATGGCCAAGTCTGGCTTCTTCAGAGCCCTCATGTGCATTTGCGGATACTGTAACTACGATGAGCTTTGGCATGAACCATGTGCCCCAGGAATGCCCTTTAGGTACCAGCAAGGGTGTCAATGCCATCTAGGGCCAGCCCTTCTAGAAATTTACCAGGAAGACATACCCACAGAAACACAAAACAACATTCTGCATTTGAGCATAATGCTATTGGCGATAGCATTCTTTTTACTGGCCCAAGACTGTGGCCACGCCAGACAGCCACCGCCCGAGACCTACTGGGCCAACACTGACATGTGCACACTATGGAGAGTCAGGCAGCCTGAACCCCGGGGTGGGACCCCCAGGAACCACTGTGAGGGCTCACGGTCCACGGTAGGCCACCCTCCAGGGGAGAAATGGAGGAGACTTTAGGAAGCAGAGGGCAGAAATGCACGGAACTAGTCCAGCACGGGGTAGGCGGGACTGAGGTGAGGACTGGCACAGGGCCCGAACTCGCCAGGTGTGTGGACCAGAATTTCATTTTCTGAATCACGTAAAAGTTTACATAACCAAAAAGAAAATGAAGACAGAAGGGAAGAGACTAGAACACGTCTAGCATCCATGGAGGGGAAGCAGGCTGGCTCAGGTCCTAGGGCAGCCTGTGCTGGGGAAAGTGAAGGTCCAAAAGCATGAATTGCTTAGATTTCAGCTAAGAAAAGAACCTGCTTGGCGATGCTGGGGGGGAAAGGAGGGAAAGACAGAAAGTGAGGGAGGGTCTCAAGGGTCTTATGGGGAAGAAGGTTCTGGGCAGCAGGGAGGCCTCAGGGGGAGGTCATGGAGCTGTGTCGGGTTTGATTCTGGGTGTGATGGGATTCCTTCAGCTGCTGTGTGGAGAGTAGCCTGCAGGAGACCCCAGAGAGCAGCAGGTGGCCTGGGGGACTCTGAGGCCTGCTAAACTCCACGACACAGCAGCCCTGCAGTAGCGTCACCTTGATGATCGGGGGCAGAGGATGGCAATTCCTCAGGGGGCGATGCCCAGGGCAGGGCAGACCACTCCAGGGGCTCTCAAGGCACGGTCCCAGGTGAGGCTGGTGGGGACTCGGGACGTGACCAGGAGGTGGAGCAACACAGCTGGCCGGTGTGGGGACAAGTGCCACCAACTGAGGATGGGGAAACCTGGGCCAGCAGCACGGTGGAGCAACAGCCAGCTCTGCGAGGAGGAACTGCAGGAGCAGCTAACACCGCATTATAAGCTGTCTCCACTTCAACACAAAGGAACAACTAAAAAGAAGCTCAAGGAGGGGAGGAGAGAATTCTTTGGCTACCAAGTGGGGAGACCCCTGTGCCCAGACTGTGACTTGGCCTAAACGAATTGTGTGGGCTTTGAAAGATTTTTATTACAATCATATAGACATAACGTAAAATCTGCCCTTTCATGTGTTTCTAAGTGTTTGAAAAATGAGTTTTTAATAGCACCAAAGATGGGAATAAGACAGCCTTTAACTATCTATGACATCCTGGCTCTTTCAAATTGAAATTACTTGAAGCCACTATGAAAATATGGTGATTTTCAATTCTGTGGACTGACAGGCACAGAGGTGGTTTGGTACTTTGATTTTCTGACCGCTACTGAAAACAAATAAAAGTCCACAAAGAAGCCTGGAAGCCATTCTGCTGGGTGCAAAGTAAAGGCAAAAAGGGTGCCAAACAGGTAATCCAAGTGAGTTACTCCTGGCTCAGCTGCCTGCTCGGTGGCAGGGTAACCTGAAGGAGGGAGGCCAGGCAAATACTCGAGGCCCCCCAGCATAAGGGTTATGGGATTTGTTAAAACACAGTTTCAAAGAAACCAAACAGTCCTCTTTTCATCCCCCCTTTCATCAGACTGTGTATCTCTGTGTGCATGTGCGCGTGCATACACACCGCCCTGGAGAGGACCGTGAGAACTGAGCACCTAGCTCTTAAGTTCATGCATTTGAGACTTGCGGGTATCCACCTGATTAACTCTTCAGTGTTACAGGTCAAAAGAAAAGCAGAGATAACCAGACAAGGTCACCTGTCTGAGGTCATGTCTGAGATGACACGTGCTCGTCGATGGCCCTTGCCCGGAGCCAGCCTCAGTTCGGGGCGGGGAGGCCAGCATAGAACCAGACTCACTCTCTAGGCTTCAAGCGCTCCCCGTTTGGGGGAGCAGATGAGCAGATGAGGGGAGGTAGCCAAGGGTGACCCTGTCCTCTGTCCCAGGCCAGAGGCAGGCCAGACACAGCGGGTCTACAGGGCTGATGACAAGTGCTCTGGGCAAGGCAGACCAGGTGGGCCTGGGTGACCCCAGCAACACTTCTATCCTGCCACCACTGGGACGCCCCTCCCTGGAGGAATGAATGAGTCGGGGTAAACCCCATGTATCACCCTGGCTCTCGACTTCTGAGAGGCCTTCCCTGCTCCCCGCAGTGCCCCAGAGAGCACACATGTCCTCTTTCCTGTTGTCCCCCTACTCAGGAACCATGTGCCAAGGGACAATGACACCCCCTGGCCATCAGCTTCAAAGAGGCAGCCAGGACATGCTGACTATGGGCGCCTGGGACCTGGGGTTGGCAGGAGAAGGTGCCAGAGCAGCCACCAAGGGCCCAGGAAAGCCGAGAGTGACAACTAGAGCAACGGAGAGTGTGTGGCCACAGAGGACGGTCATGCTTGGGGTGCAGGTCCATGGATCGGCTCCCCACAGTGAGGCAGAGAGACCTGCAGAGACTCCTCTGGCTGAAACTACCAAAATTGCTGGACTGAACGACTTCCAGAAGATGCAATAGAAGACAGTGCTTACAAAGGCTGACCGATATGCACAAACTGGCCAGAGACAAAGGAATACACAGGCTAAAGAGGCTGGGAAGGGAGGAAGGGAGTCCTGTTCAGAGAGGACTCTGGCAGGTGCCCCATGGCCAGCCAGCAGAAGAGCTGGGGACAGGGAAAAGTGGTGACAGCAGCGCCTCCTGAGGCCACAAGGAAAGGCCTGGAAACAGAGGGGCATCCCACGTAGCAGCGGGCATGGACTCTTCAGAATGGGCTGCAGCTTGGGCAGAAAAGGGGCTGGTGACTGAAGACATGGGCCACCCAGGAGCGCCACGCCAGCCTGGACTGTCTCACTAATCTGAAGGCAGCCAGGGAGGTGATGCTGAAGTCCTCGAGGGCTCCAACTGCCCCAGATGGATGCTTGGAGCAGAGTCAGCCTTCAGGCCTCAGGAGGGTGATGGCGTGCCTGCCCAGGGCGCAGGGGCAGCATGTCTGCAGAGGTGGATGTGACGGCAACATGACTGGAAACTGTGCTGCCTGACACCGAGATTTCGAAGCTATTTCACCCAAGCTGTCTCACAATTAAAGAGGATGCCTTCACTTCATGTGAATATATTAAGAGAAAAGGCTGGAAACCTTGCAGAAGTGCCTTTTTTAGTGGCTCAAAGCACCAAAACATTTTCAATAGCATTATGCTCTAGATGGTACAGCTACAAGTGTGAAAGAAAAAGTGTTGACATGTTTCCCTGTGTTTAAAAAAAAAATCACTGCCTTGCCCAGGACCCAGCTTTTAATATCAACGGAAAAACTAACCTGTGCAATGCAGGGAAGGAGGCACCAATCTGGGGGTCATGGCAAAAACCAGTTAGCTGATGTTGATGTCACTTGCAAATGCCAACAGAGCCTTCAGTGAGCCCTGGTGCTCCTTTAACCACAATGGTTACTGGTTTTGTGAGCTCTGATTACCAAATCACACAGGTTTCTCATGGTCTACCCCAATCCAGTTTTTCCCATAATAACTTTTGTTTTTCAATGTGTGATTAGCAGAACACATGATTTGGGGAGGAAATACACATATCACATTGAAGCAGAAGGGCTACACAAATCTTAAACGTCTACAAAGACTGAGAGGAGGCTCTTGTGTAAATAAAACCATTTGCTAATTATGCTGGTAAAACAAAAAACATTAGATCAAATCCTTGCTTTGATCTAGCAAAGGAAAAAGAGTTGCAGGAATCCTGACTTCAGTCCAAATCACTGTATCCCAAGGGGTCTGATGGCGAGAACTGACTGTATTTCCCTAATGAAAGGAACCTCCAGTAATCATGCAGGAGGCAGCCTTGAGACACAGTACCAGGCACTCTTTGGATCCATGGCTCCGTGAATTCCAGGGGTGCGATCGCTGACATCGGGCACCTGCATTGATCAGACCATGGCCACTCAGGTGGGACTACTCAACCCCCAAGGATTTCAGATTAAAGACAGACAGACCACAAAGCCAGGTGAAGGCTGCAGCTGAAAAGGTATTCTTCCCTTGAAGTGGAATCAGGCTCCCCCAGAGTGAGCTCTAGGATACTTCCAGAGCCCCAGTGACATCCTGGCGTTTCCTAATTTCAGTCACGCTTGCGTCAGCCCCATCTCGGGAGATGCATGTCTCAGTACCTTTCATTTCCAGTCAGCCACCCAGTGGAGTCCGTTCAGGAGCCCAAGCATCACTACGAAGCCACAAACCATAAGGACGAGGGGGTGGCTACTTCCCCATGTCAATAGTCTGGGATCCGAGGTGAGAACAGGCCTCCAGGCAGAGGCTGCTTCTGTCTTGAAGAGTCACTCCTTGGGGCTTCCAATTCTTTCTCCCTGCAGTACGAGCTGCAGCATCTCAGGATCCAGGAGGCTTGTCTGCACGAATCATCAAGGCATCAGCGCTGTGAGTTGCCAACTTTTGCCCCTTTAAAGATCTGAGAGCAATCAAACTGGCACTGCAAGATGGTCTCGGGGTCTCTGTGGAGCAGGAGGAGGGACGAGGTTCTGCTTGAAGGCTTCAACAGTGGAACCTAAAGTTTAGTGGCCCTGTTCTGAACTCAGTGAATTTTTAATACCCCAGTTTTTAGAAGATGCAAGAAACTATGCCTTGAAAAGCTTACAAAACACAGTTTGTGCTACCCAAAGATAGAACCCTCCCCAAATGAAGGCAGTCAGTGCCATAGAATAAGTCTCATTGTCACAGCACGAGACCACCACATGTGGGAAAGATAGGCAAGTTTGAAAAAACACTGCCACTGTGGAGAATAGTCAGGCAGTTCCTCAAAAAGGTAAACGTGGAGTTCCCACATGACCCAGAGATTCCACTCCAAGGTATGGACCCTGCAGAGTTGAGAACAGGGACTCAAACAAGAGTCTGTGGATGACAATGTTCCTAACAGCACACATCACAGCAGCCAGAAGGTCCCAAGAAGCACCCCAAGTGTCCATGGACAGATAAAAATGCAGAAACAAAATGTTGTCCGTCCACATGACGGAATGTCATTCAGCTTTAAAAAGAAGGAAACTTGAGAATTCCCTACTGGTCAAGTGCTTAGGACTAGGGGCTCTGACTGCCAAGAGCCAGAGTTCAATCCCTGCTCAGGAAACAAAGATCCCACAAGCCCCATCGTGGCCAAAAGGAAAAAAAAAAAAAAGAAGGAAACTCTGACACCTGGTACAGTATGGATGGATCATGAACTGAAGATGTTAATGCTAAGTGAAGTAAGCCAGACACAAAAGAACAAATATTATGAGATTTCATGTATCTGAAATATCCAGAAATAGGAAAATCCAGAGACTGCAAGTAGGATATTCACTGCCAGGGGCCAGACGTAGTAGGTAATAGAGAATGACTCCTAATGGACACAGGGATTTTTTTGGGGGGGTGATACAAATATTCTGAAACTAGATAGAGGCAATGGCTGCACATTTGTTGCTGTTGTTTAGTCCCTAAGTCGTGTCTTGACTGTGACCCCATGGACTACAGCACGCCAGGCTCCTCTGTCCTCCACTATCTCCCAGAGTTTGCTCAAATTCATGTCTATTGAGTCGGTGATGTTGTCTAACCATCTCATCCTCTGCTACCCCCTTTTCCTTTTGCCTTCAATCTTTCCCATTAGAATGCACATTACAAATGTACTAAATACCACTGCACCCTTTAAATGGGTGAATGTCATGGTATGTGACTTCGACCTTAATTTTCCTAAGAACCCACTAAAATGATAGCCGATTCACCAATTACCCTAAATCGTTATGGTAGGTTTTCCGATGCTCTGCCAAGTAGCTCTGCTGTCCCATTCAAGAGAAAGAGGTGAGTGTGGGGACCTATGGGGACACATGGTAGACTGGACCATGCTGACCCAAATGAAATCTCCGAAGCCCAGAACATGGTAACCATGACAATCAGAAAGGAATTTAGTCCAAGAAGTTTAATGACTAGGCATGTAGCCAAGTTGAAGGTTGTTGGCTAAATATTCTGAGGGCGTTTGATCAATTTTTTTTTTTAATTGTGGTAAAACCCATTATACAAAATTTACCATTAGCAGCACTTAGTACATTCACAATGTTGTGCAAGCATCACCACTATTTAGTTTCGGAACATTTCGTCACCACCACCCCTCACCCCGAGGAAACCTCACACCCACTAAGCAGGTACTTCCCCAGCACCCTTTACTCCCAAGCCCCTGGCAACCACTAATCTCCTTTATGTCTCTATAGATCTGCTTGGACCTTTCATATAAATGGAATCATACAATATATGGCTTTCTGTGACAGGCTCCTTTCACTCAGCATAATGTGTTCAAGGTTCTTTCACGTTGTGGCATGTATTAGAACTTCCTCCCTTTTTATGTTGAATAACATTTCACTGTATAGACACACCACGCTGTGTTCATCCATTCATCTGATAGACATCCGGGTTGCTTCTACCTTTTAGCTGCTGTGGATATTTGTGTACAAGTTTTTGCACAGGTGTGTATTTTCGATTCTCTTGGATCTATACCTAGAGTGGGATTTCTGGGTCACATGGGCATTCCACGTGTAACCTGTTGAGGAAACGTCAGGCTGTCTTCCATGTGGCTTCCTCTAGGGGTGATGAAAATGTTCTAGAACTTGATAGGAATAAAGCTGGGTGGCAGAAATGGCTTCTACTCTGGAATGCCCAGCAGGGAGGGGCAAACTTTGAACACAGTTGTCACAACCAGGACACTGGGAGTGGGGAGGAGTGTTTTACATCACCCCCTCATTCACTCCGTAGTAGACGCTCCGGCAACAAGACATGCTTTCTACCTGCATCCGTTTCTTCTCTTTCTCCCGGTACAAACAAGCTTTTAAAGCGCTTTTGATGAGGGTTGTCAGAGAGGAGATACCAGGAGCCAGGGGAGAGCTCTGGAAGGTGGTGTGGCTTGCTTGGGTGGGAAGGATCAGGTCCTGTGTGAGAAGCTGGTAAACTTGTAGACCATGACTAAAGCCAAGCTTGGTGGCTTCACTACCCACTGTTCCCATGTAGGTCACTGCAGAGGGGCTGGATAAACGCGCTAAGAATGAGAGGAAACCCAGAACTCAAGTCTTATGACTGACATTTTTCTTACTTTGTCTCTTCCCAGCCTTTCACATCTAGCTATTTCTCTCCCACCATGTCTCCAGGCCCCTGTGCACGTCTGTGCTGCAGACTACTCATGTCAAGTCCTCCCACAAACAGACGGACACTCATCAGGGCAAAGCTGGCCTGTGGGGCCCCCTTGCCAAATATCCAGCTTCAGGTCCCCACGGCCCATGTGCATAGACACTCAGGTCGCACCTGCCTCTCTGGTTCCCAGCAACAGACTCCCACAGCTCTCGCCTGCTGCAGTTTTTCTCCCAATACCATTTGTTTTCCTCTCACTAGTGGAGGTCACCCCGCAGCTGCAGGTCTAACAGCCTTGCTTCCTGATGACGACACAGGAGCCGCTGAAGAAAAGGAGCAACAAAAGATAAAAAGAAGGGGTGACACCCATGGCTGAGGCACCATGAGTGACGCCAAGGAAGGACCTACCAGGTGGGGGGGGGTCTGGGACAGGAAACCACCCCCCCACCAGCAGAGCCCAAGGAAATCTTCAAGGTCACAACAGGGGGACCTGGAGCCAGGCTGGCTGAAAAGCACGGTCTGCCTGTGGCAGATGGAAGAGCCAAGAAGCCTGCAGGGCAAGGGCGCCAGCAGGCTGCGGGGTTTCCGTGAGTCACCAGCAGGGACTCAATCTCGCTCCCTGGAACAACTCTGGGGACCAGAGAAAAAGTGAGAAGACACACATCAGTAAGTCAGCGGCGGCCCTGTGTACAAGCACTAACGGGGTAGAAAATACGATGGAAGACTGCCTTCCAACCCGCTGGTGGAGAGTCACCTGGAATCTGCACCTGGGAAGAGCTGAAGACAACAGAGGGTGGTGGGGCTAGGACGTGCTTCCGGGGACCCTGCGTCAGCAGGCACATGACACAATCAAGTCACCACAGATGAGAGCATCCAGTCCAAATGGCGGTTTCCAACCTCCCACGGACCTGCTCTCTCCTGATCCTGGAGAAGATAGGGAAACACAAAGACAGCGAGGAGTGGGAAGGGCAGATTTCATTCCGCGAAGGCAAGGGATGTAATGTCGCATGCAGCACATGCCACAACCTGGCAGCTGAGGAAAGGGCTCCGGAGAACAAAATAGCCGCAGGGCTGCTCCACCCCTGGAAGCCATTTCAGGGAGCTCACGAGAGCCCCGAGACCTCTCCTCCATTAAGCTGGAACGGAGGAACTGGGGAGGCATCTCTCCCTCTTGAAAATTCCTTTTGCATTGGAATAGAATTGCTTTATAGGGGTGTGCTGGTCTCTGCAGGGTGACAGTGTGAACCAGGCACAAGCACATGTATGTCCCAGGTCTAGGAGCCAGAAGGCCAGGCCAGCCCTGCAGGAGGCACCTGTGCTTGGGGCCACCCAGCTCTCAGGGAACCAGCAGGAGCCTGGGGTGCCGCCTTCCAGGAATGGCACGCATGTCCTTCAAGGGGCTAGAGCAAGCCGTGACATAAAACACTGAATACTGTTCCTAAGCTAGTGACTCCAGATGTAGCCGAAGAGTCCCCCTGCCTGCAGTTCCCCTGGTTGTGCAACTTGGATCTGACCACAAGAGACAGGCTCACGACAGCCCAGAGGGGAAAGCACTGAGATGGGCATGCCAGCAGACCAGGAGGAGACAGTCAGAACTCCACTCTGCAGCAAAGCCAACAGAACAACTGGACGGAGCCATCGAAGCCTGAGCCAAGTTGACAAAAAACCACATGGTACCTCTAGAAACATTTTATGGCCAAAAGCTAAAAAAAGAGAAGAGAGACAGGGAGGAAGATGGCTCAGGAAAGGCAAACTTTCACCAAGTAGCAAATACACAAAAGGAAGAAAAGGAAATTCCTCACAATTTTATAAGAACATGTTCTCAATAAGAGTTCAAAGATGAGAAGATAAAACACAGTAAGATGAAAAGGCAAATTCCCAACCCAGGGAAACAAACTGCAGACCAAGATGCGCCATTAAGGAACTAATAAATACATTTAAAAACAGCCAGAAACAGAATATGCATAGCTGAAAATTCAGTCAGACAAACACTGTATGCAGATGAAAGAGATAAAAGCAAAAGCAATTAGAGTGACGCTAACAGCATTGGAAGAGAGACAAAGATAATCCAACATAAGGATAATTCGTGTCCCTGCAGTAGGGAACCCCAAATGGCACAGAGACGTCATCAAAGATATATAAGAGAACTAACCTGAGACAAAGGTGAGCCGCATCTGCAGGCTGAAATAACACACCATGCTTCCAAAAAAAAGAAATTAAATTAAAAAAAACCCCATCAGTGAGAGGGATGGTGGTCAATGTCCTGAACATAAAAGATAATTCTTCAGGGCCTCAAGGGATCATGTAAAGAGGGGTCCAGGCTTAGGGACTAGGAAGAGCCAAGGCCCCAACTCCAGGAACAATTTGGCACGTTCCAGGAAACGCAAGAATGATGGGCTGGAGCCAAGTGAGCTCAACATGAGGCAGGCCTGGCTACCTCGTTTGCAGGACCCAGTATCAAATAAGAATGCAGGACTTCTTCAAAAATGGAGACTTTGGAGCTGGTCGTAGTGGAGCATTAAACCAAGCATGGCTCTTCTAAGCCCTGAGCATGATATAGGCTGCCTGTACAGGAACAGATGAGATTTTATTCTGTGAGGGATGAGAAGCCCTCAGAGGGTTTTCTCAGAGTAGCGACATGATCAGATGAACAGTCTGAAGAGGCTCATCGTTCATGGAAGACAGAGTATGGGGCAGAATGAGTGGAAGGGAGATAGGAGGTGCTGCAGGTGCACTCACAGTGTGGGATGCTACATGTTTCTTAGGGGACTGACACCCATGCACAGAAGGAAGAGCAAGCAGACCGGGGCGGGGGAAGAAGTTGAAGTGCAATGCAGGCTCCAGAGCTTTCTGGAGCCTTGGGCAGTGATGGCAGGGCAGGGGTTTGGTACCCGCTTCCTCCATCACCCACCCACGGCCCTGGGATCAGCCTGACCGGGTAAGGAAGCTCTCACAGCTGAGATTAAGGCCAAGGCCAAGCCCAAAGGGGCTGGCAGCTGGGGGTGGCCTGCAGACTGCACTCCTCCTGTGGATCTGCATGGTCACCCCCTTGACTACTGTGGGGGCTACTGCAGAGTCTAAGCAGGGGACACTGTGGTTGGTCTAGGTGCCATCAGGGGAGGGCATGTGTATGCCAGTGGAGCGCTGGAGATCCAGGACTCTGACTTCTGTATTTTACGTTTTCCATGTTGAGGCATTTCACCTTCGAGGGCTCGAGGCTAGAGACAGAGATCTGGTAGTCCTCAGCACGGAGGTCTGAAGAGGCCAGCAAGCAAGTAAGGGTCCCTTAGATATGAGTGTGGACAATTTCCCTCCCATTATCTGGCCCTGTGACAAGGAGAAAGAGTCAGCAAAGGAGACAAAGAGGAGAGAGGCAGGAGAAAGACAATCAGGTGGATCTGTCCAGATTATTGGTGGTAAGCAACAGAGACCAACTCAAGCTGATTTATGCAGAACAGGACTGGATTAAACAGCTCCTGGAAGATGGAAGGTGGTAATGTTTGTACAGTATGAATATACTTGATACAACAGAACTGTACACTTAAATGGGGGCTTCCATGGTGGCTCAGATGGTAAAGCATCTGCCTGCAATGCAGGAGACCTGGGTTCGATCCCTGGGTCGGGAAAATCCCCTGGAGAAGGAAATGGCAACCCACTCCAGTACTCTTGCCTGAAAAATTCCATGGACAGAGGAGCCTGGTAGGCTACAGTCCATGGGGTCGCAAAGAGTCGGGCATGACTGAGCGACTTCTCTTTCTTTCTTTACACTTCAACGGTAATTTTTTTTCAAGTGTATTTTACCCCAGTAACAAAAATTGGGGGGAATGAAAGCCTATTAGGTTGGCCAGAGGGCTGGAGAAACAGGTTTGAATCTAGTTAGCCGGGAACAATATTCCAAATTCTGCTGCCAAGGTGGTGCAGGGCAGCTAGCACTGCATCTGCCACCCTGCAGAGGGCAGCACAGCAGCCACTGTGGCCAGGGAGCTGGCCCTGCTCCCTTGAGGAGGGGTGGGGTCTGAAGAGCCAGCCAGTGACACATGGCCATACCTCCGTGCTGGGCTTAGGGCATTTTTCTCTGCCAAGGGCCACACAGCAAGCATTTTCTGCTTTACAGGAGGCACTCAACTTGCCAGTGAAGTGGGAGAGTAGCCTCAGACAATGCATACGGGAAGGAGAAGGGCTGGGCTGCAAGAAAATTTTCTTTACAAAAACAGGAGGTAGGCCAGATTTGACCATCAGATGTAGTGTACCGACTGTGGTTCAAGCTGAAAGGCAACTATGAAAAAGAATCATAGAGCATTTTCAGTGACTCCAGTCAGAGTCTCTCATCAAACTCCTAAGATGGGGCGGCTCAGATGTGAAGTAAGAAAACCAAACAAAGCCAGTGACTCTGCACCAGTAGAGGGTTAGGGTGGGACCCCTGAAGAGTGATGCAGGAAGGGGATTCCAGGAGAGAATAAGCTTGTTGGGAGAAATCCCCACTGGCCCAGGTAAGGCCACTAGGGGCGGAGCAAAACTGGGAGGTGGGAAAGGGGAATATTCAGTAGACAAGTCATGAAAAGCTTAGGCAAAGAGAGAACAGAGAACTGGGAAGAAGCTAAGGTGGGAGTGCTTGTTGAAGCTGGGAAATTGGAAAAGACGTCTGTACAGTGATGGGCAGGATTCACTAAAGGAGGGAAAATGGACAGATGCCAGAAAGTCTTTGTCACCAGGGGAGCTGTGTGCTAGCGCTCCAAGGGTGGGGCAATCTCCAGGGACATGATGAAGTGCAGACTGTGACCTTGGTGGTGGGTGGCTGAGGTAACTGGAGATGATCAAAAGTTGAGAGCCAAGCACCAGGAGGACCCTCTGTTACTGTTAGTCACTCAGCTGTGTCCAACTCTTGGCGGCCCCGTGGACTATAGCCCGCCAGGCTCCTCTGTCCATGGAATTCTCCAGGCCAGAATACTGAAGTGGGTTGCCATGCCCTCCTCCAGGGGATCTTCCCGACCCAGGGATCAAACCCAGGTCTCCTGCACTGCAGGCGGCTTCTTTACCGTCTGAGCCTACTATGTGCCTGCTTAAGTTACCTGTGGGATGAGATGGTTGGGAACAGCCAGACAAAGCCTGTGAGCCTGGCACCAAGTTCTTGATAGAGGGGGGTGTCCAGGGGGCAAGCAGGCTTGCCATGGGGACTTGAGGAGTTTGAGCATCACAGCTGATGTTCCTCATAGACTGGCTCATGACTGTGGGGGACACACTTCTGCTCCTCTTCCTGCCAAGGGTGTGTGGGGTGGGACAGTTAACACTGTCCTCTGGTGGGGTGGGACCTACAGGAAGTTGTAGCTTGAGAGGAGAGATCTGACCCCAAGGGGGCATGTCTTCACACCTTCGAGCACCTGGCAGAGGAGGTGGTGCAGCAGGGGAGCTCGGACAAAGGCCATGCAGCTAAGTGCAGCTCTTCACGGCTGGAAAACCATGGCTGAAAGAGGCAGGAATCAGGTGAGGGGCCATGATGCCAGTAGAGGATGGGGCCCCACTCTGGGGGTCCAGCAGTGGAGTGAGGTCTGACACTAGACCCCATGGGGCCGGGAGAGATGTGAGGGAGAGCTGGAAGGCTTGAACGCGGCCGGGAGGCAAGGGCAGAGAGGTGGGAGAGAGAAAGGGCGGAGCAGAGCTGGCAAGGCCCGTTCCCAGATGGTGGGACCGGGGCTGCCTTCCACCACAACAGAGACCAGACGACCCAGGGTCTCACCTGCCTGCCTTCTGGTCGATCCACCTTCTTTCTGGAGTGGGGGGTTGAGCAGGAGGGCAGGCAGTGGGATGAGGAGAAGGGAAGGGAGAAAAAAGGGCCAGGACCCTATGTGCCTTTGTGTGGTCCAATTTGCTGAACATACACACACATGCACACATACACATACACATCCTGTGAGCCTTACACACACACACACGCACACACACACACATGTACCCTGTGAGAAAACACACACGGTAAAATCTGATGAACACACATGCACACACATGTGAGCCTTATACACACACACACACCCTGTGAGCCTTACATGCACACACACACACACACCCTGTAAGCCTCTCTCTTTCACACACACATACTCTGTGAGCCTTTCTCTCTCTCACACACCCACCCATCTACCCACCCTGTAAGCTCTCTCTTACACACACACCCTGTAAGCCTTACACACACACACACATACCCTGTAAGCCTCTCTCTCTCACACACATACACTGTGAGCCTTTCTCTCTCTCTTTCTCACACCCACCCACCCTGTAAGCCTCTCTCTCTCTCACACACACACACACCCTGTGATCCTCTCTCTCTCTCCCCCACACACACCCACCCCGTGAACCTTTCTCTCACACAAGGAAAAACAAGTTCAATTTCGTTCATACTCATTTTCAGTGCTCTCTCTCGCCACCTAACGGGATGTCAGCTGAAACCCCAAGGTTCACCTGTGGACTGATCTGCAGGTGACCTGAGGCTCCCGAGGTGACTGCCACTGAGGCAGGAGGGGATGGAACAGCACCTGGGTGCCAGAGAACTTGCTCAGCCAGCTTTAGATCTCTGAAAACGCCTCTAGGATTTGTGGGACCCCCTTCTGGAAGACAGAGCTTCCTGGAGCTAACAGAGACAGGTGTGTGTTGATAACACCCAATTCCACTTCAGTTCCTTTCCCAGAGACGCACTCAGACTTGGCTACACTCACAGAGACTACTCTGCTCGAACACACAGCTCCCCACGACCAAGCTGGTCTGGCTGAGAGAACCACACCTCTGAAATGGGTCTTTGGTGGGACAAGAACTCCGGGGCACTTGAGCGTACCCGAGCTGTTTCCAGTTTCAGTGTTTCATGTGTACCTGAAGGCTGAGGAAGACTGACTCTGTATGCATGGGAATGCAGAAAAATCTACTGTAATGTCGAGGGGTAAAACAAAGAGCTATATCCCTTGCTGCTAACTGCCTTCTTCCCAGAGCTCTGACGACCTACGAAGGTCACTCACAGACAAGAAGAGGAACACATACCACCCCAAGGACGCCAGGGGAGGCTGTGGTAGGCAAGAAGATGCAGCCCCCACCCCCAGTGGCTTCACCTGATAGGAGACACGTGCAGCAAGAGACAACTGAATAATCACATAGGATACTGGGAGAGAAGGCCACAGAGCCCAGGGAAGCAGGAGGGGATGAAGAGACAAGAACCAAAGGGCATGACCTGGTTGAACGCCCCTTTCTGCCAGCAAAGAGCTGCCAGAAGGAAATGCAAATTTTCACAGGCCATGGAGAGGCTACTAAGATACATGCTGAGCCTGGTATGTTCTCATTTGGAGAGCACAGGTTAAGGACCAGCCCAGTGTGGGCCCAGTGGGAAGATTCCAGGAGTGGATCCTGGTCAGGCAGGCAGACAGCAGCTGGTTTAGAACCACCTCACCCCCCGCCCCAGTTTGTGTGTGTGTGTGGAGTGAAAGGACTGAGTGCAGATGTGATCCCAGGACCTGACCAAGGGGGACATGAAGCTTACGAACAGAAACTACTCTTATGGAAAGCCTCACATGGAGAAGCAGCAAAGCGTCCAGAGGTAAGGGGCAGGGAGCCGAGAAAGATTTGCTACATTTGTGATGGAATCTAAGTGAGCTTGCAAGGGATGTTCCCTGTTTTGCTTAACAAAAGTGTCTCAGCTCAGGCTGCCATGTGAAATACCACAGACTGAGTGGCTTGAACAACAGAAATTTATTGCTCACAGTTCTGGATGCAGAAGTCCAAGATCGAGGTTCTGGGAGATTCCTTGCTGAGGGCCCTTTTCCTGGCTTGCAGATGGCTGCTTTCTCACTGTGTCCACCTCATGGTAAATGGCAGAGAATGGGCTCTGTGGTGTCTCGTCTTATAAAGGCACTGATCCCAGTGTGTCCCAGCCTCATGACCTCATCTAATCCTAGTCACCTCCCAAAGGCCCCACTCCAAACATCCTCCCATTGAGGGTTAGGGCATCAACATACGAATCTGTGGGGACACACACACTTTAGTTCAAAACAATGGAGATGCTTAAGTTCTGTTGTTAAATAGTAAAGGGGAAAGCAGAGTATGGCACTATGTACACTGCATGACACCAACTAAAACTCATTCGCAGAGATGGTGGTGCAGCGGTTTACAAATGGGGAGATGGTAAAGTTTATGTTACGTGTATCTTAAGATGATAAAAAAACCAACTTAATCCAGCCGAAGGCAAGAAAGGAGGAAAAAAAAACAGGAAATGTGGGAAAAACAGAATGCACAAAATAAAATGGTATAGACAAATCTAAATTCATTAGTAATTAAACAGATGTTAATGGATGTAACAGACAGAATGAATTTTTTTTAATCCAGCTATTTGCCATTTTCATGAGCTACATCTAATCCATAAAGACACAAAAAGGAGGAAAATTCAATGCAGCTGTGCTGACCGAAAACACAGGTGGCATAGCACCATTACTATCAGATGAAGCAACAGTCACGGCGAAAGCACTACTAATTACCAAGAGGTTCACTTCGTAACACCAAACAGCTTGATTTACCAGGAAGACAAAACAGTTTTTAAAACTTAAAATTTGGTCTTAAATAATAAAGGCAAATAAGCAAACTGGACTTTGTGACACATGCTCCCCAGTAGTAAACAAAAGTAGAACAACAGTAAGAAGAGAGGACACTTTCATAATGGCCTAGATGAAGGAGACGAGCTTCTTCTGGCTTCTGTTCCCCACCAACAGCCCATGTTCATCCGGTCCTGCACTTCTCCACAAGCCATGAGGTGGATGCCCCAGAGATCATAGTCTTGGAGCATGGTGCCATTCAGCCAGAACTGGATTTTTAAAAATAGCAACTAGGAAAAAACCCACAAAGCCATGTATTTGGAAATTAAAACACACACACACACACACACAGAGACACACATTTCTAAATGATTTGTGGGTCAGAGAAATCATAAGAGGAAATTTTTGAAAAAACCCTTCAAGCTGACTTTCAGTGGAGATGCAATACACTGAAACTGGCTCAATGCAGCTGAAATTGTTTGAGGATCAGCTTTAAATGCTTATGTTCGAAAAGCTGAAAACCAGTGAGCTAAGTTTAGACTTAACTGAGAAAAAGAAAACTAGAGACTGTACTGCAAGAAAGTAGAAGATAGAATAAAATTTTACACCACTCAATGGACTGGAAAGCAGATATACAAGTCAAACAGGACAACAAAGCCCACAAGTTCACTTTTTCAAAGACCAGTAAAACCCACAGGTTACTAAGGAAAAAGAGAAGGAACAAAACAACAGCAGCAGAAGGAAAAAGGAGACAAATATGGATGTTGCAGAGGTTCATGAAAAGCTAAGCACAGCTTCTTGCTAGTGAACTTAGGAATGTAGACAAAATGGGCAAAACTACACCTTAGCTACGATGACCCAAGCGGGTGCAGGGAAATCAATTGTAGGTTTAAAAATACATGTCTGTGTACAGAACACCTCAAAGGACACAAAGAAGCCCCTGGAGACAGCCATTCCCTGCAGAGGGGCCCAGGTGGTGGCAGGGACACTGACAGACCAAGCATCACCAGAGAGCTCCCACTTCCCGAGTTGTGAACCATGTGTGTAGGCTGCCTGCTCCATAGCGGATCCAAATACATCCAGAGGCAAGGCACGCACCTGACCACATGTGCAGGCCAACCTGGGCTGACAGAGACGGAGTGGAGCTGAGCCCAACATTCGCTGGCACTAGGTCTTTTCTTTCTACCTGGCCTTTGAATCTTTACGAATCTGGTAGGTAAAAATGGCAGTGTGCTTGTTTCCATGTGTGTCTCTGATTATCACCAAGGCAGAACTCTTTTCCTATCTTCATTGGTCACCTGTCTCTCTTCTGTAAAAACTTCCTGTTCATAGTTTTTGCTCATGAGTGGACTGGTACTAAGTTAGCAATAAGAATCATCACACTCAAGTCTAGAATGAGAAGGAAATTTAACAGTTGATCCCGGGGCACTCATGATGATCACTGCTCCCACTGCCCAGTGGGAGGCATTAACCCTAGGATGATTCATTGGAGGGTGAGCTGCAGCTTAACTGTTTTCTTCAAAGACTTTCTACTTGCCAGGATCCCGAGAAATTGCACTGCACCATCCCTCCGTTCAGAAAACAGCCTCTGGTTGTCAAGTACCACTGTGCTTTGCTAGAGGCCAGGGTCTGCCAAGAGCCCTGCTAACAGTGAGCCCCCACAGGGCTTCCAGTCCTTTCTCACTCCCTGCCCAGAGGGGCCCGTTCATAGTACTATTCATAGTACTCCTGGGTTGTTAACCCACTGCCCAAATGAAACACAGTCCATCAAAAAGCTCAGGCCAGGATACTTTCCCAGTCACTGCTTTACACCCAATATCAGTGAAGGCTCAGCTGTCATCACAGAAGCAGAATTTAAATAAAGGTAACACTGAGGCTCGAGGAGGAAAATGGAACCTGAGAGCTAGTAGGTGAGTGAGCTGGGATTTAATCCTAAAGTGACATGGCTCCAAAAGCCCCTGTTTATCCAGCCTACTCAAGATAAAACTGAAAGTGTCAAGGCACCAGTTGCAAGCAACAGAAACCACTTCTAGCTAGCTCCAGTCTCATGAATTCTGCAGAAGAAGCTGGAAATGCAGAGAAGACTAGAAAACTCAGCCCCCGGCAGCAGCTGCCTGACTGAAAACACAGCCCAGGTGTTACTGCGGGGACCACCTGGTCTGGACCTCCACCCTGGGCAGCACCACGACTCCATCATCAGACATCAGTCACTGCCTTCCCGCTGCACGGGCTGTTACTGTGACTTCTTTCTCACTGTCCTTCGAGAGTCTGAGTCTCTTCGAAGACAAGAGGTCATGTCGGTGAGGTCCTTAGTGGTCCAGGGCTTAGAACTCCAGGCTTTCACTGCTAAAGGCCCAGGTTCAATCCCTGGTCAGGGAACTAAGATTCAAAAATCAGAGTCCTGGAGGGCAGAATGGGTTTGGCCAAGGCTGGGTCTCAGGGCCACCCCCGAGCTTCGGAAGACCAAGGGAAAGGAATTATCTGTCCTCCACGGCAGGCACTGCCAGCTGGCCCCCAACACCCAGGTCCTCTGTCTGCCCTCCTCACAGGACCCTGTGCTCTGCTAAAGAAAGCTATCTCCCTGCTTCTTAAAGAGCTGGGACGGTGTCCTGGGAGAGAAGAGAACATAGCAGAACATGCTGCCTGTTTGAATCTCCTGCTCTCGCCCAGTGGACTGTGGGCAGAGCACACCTCCCTGCCAATGGGCTCTGCATGTGCTCATACACACCTGGCTTCACCGACAGGACTCAGGAGGCAGAGACTTCATTTTTCTTAGTTACTTGGAGGCAAATCACAAGGTTGTGTTGGTTTCCGCCATAAGACAACAAGCCGTGATAATACATCTCCCTCTCTCCTCTTGAGCCTCCTTCCTCTCCACCCGTCCCGCCCACCCCTCGAGATCATCTCAGAGCATCAGGCAGGGCTCCCTGTGTCATACAGCAACTTCTCACCAGTTATCTATTTTACACACGGTAGTGCATATATGGTGATGCTTTCTCCATTCATCCCACCCTCTCCTTCCTCCCACTGTGTTCACAAGTCTGTTCTCTATGTCAGCATCTCCATTGCTCCCCTGCAGATACTTCATTAGCACTTTTTTTCTAGACTCCATATATATGCGTTAATATACAAACTCTGTCTCTCTCTTTCTGACATACTTCAGGCTCTAGGTTCATCGACTTCATCAGACAGAACTGACTCAAAAGCATTATTTTTCATGGCTGAGTAATATTCCACTGTATATACATACCACAGCTTCTTTATCCATCATCTGTTAATGGACATCTAGGTTGCTTCCATGTCCTGGCTATTGTAAATAGTGCTGCAATGAACACTGGGGTACATGTGTCTTTTTCAATTATGGTTTTCTCAGGGTATATGCCCAGTGGTGGGATTGCTGGGTCATATGGTAGTTTTATTTCTAGTTTTTTTTTAAAGGAATCTCTGTACTGTTCTCCATAGTGGCTGTATCAATTTACATTCCCACCAAAAGTGCAAGAGGGTTCCCTTTTCTCCACTTCCTCTCCAGCATTTATTGTTTGTACAATTTCTGGATGATGGCCATTCTGACTGGTGTGAGGTGATACCTCATTGTAGTTTCAATCTGCATTTCTGTATTAGTGACATTAACCATCTTTTCATGTTTACTGGCCATCTGTCCATCTTCTTTGGAGAAATGTGTTTAGGTCTTCTGCCCATTTAAACTAAATTTATTTATTTGTCTGCACTGGGTCTTAGTTGTGGCATATGGGTTCTAGTTCCCTGAATTTGCCTACAATACAGGAGACCTAGGTTCAATTCCTGGGTTGGGAAGATCCCCTGGAGAAGGAAACGGCAACCCACTCCAGAATTCTTGCCTGGAGAATCCCATGGACAGAGGAGTCTGGTGGGCTACTGGTCCATGGGGTCACAAGGAGTCAGACATGACTGAGTGACTAACACTTTCACACTTTTTCCTAACCAGATATTGAACCTAGACCCCCTGCACTGAAGCATGGAGTCTTAGCCACTGGGCCACAAGGGAAGTCCTCCTTCTGCCCATATTTTGACTGGCTTGTTTGTTTTTCTGATACTGAGCTATATGAACTGCTTATATATTTTGGATATTAACCCTGTGTCAGTTGTTTCATTTGCTATTATTTTCTCACATTCTGAGTGTTGTCTTTTTACCCTGCTTACAGTTTTGCTGTGCAAACATTTTAAGTTTAATTAGGTCCCATTTGTTTATTTTTGTTTTTATTTCCATTACTCTAGGAGGTGGGTCAAAGAGGATCTTGCTGTGATTTATGTCAAAGAGTGTACTGCCTATGTTTTCCTCTAAGAGCTTTATAGTTTCTGGCCTTACAGTTAGGTTTTTAATATATCTCGAGTTTATTTTTGTGAAAGGTTATTAGGAAGTTGGTTCCAGTTTCATTCTTTTACATGTGGCTGTCCAATTTTCCCAGCACCACTTATTGAAGAGGCTGTCTTTTCTCCATTGTATATTCTTGCCTCCTTTGTCAAAGATAAGGTGTATCGCAGGTGTGTGGGTTTATCTCTGGGCTTTCTATCTTGTTCCACTGGGTCTATATTTCTCTTTTTGTGCCAGTACCATACTGTCTCCATGACTGTAGCCTTGTAGGATAGTATGAAGTTAGGAAGGTTGATTCCTCCAGCTCCTTTCTTTCTCAAGATTGCTTTGGCTATTCGGGGTGTTTTGTGTTTCATATGAATGGTGAATTTTTTTGTTGTTGTTGTTCTAGCTCTGTGGAAAATACCATTGGTAGTTTGCTGGGATTGCATTAAATCTGTAGACTGCTTTGGGTAGTATAGTCACTTTCACAATATTGATTAGGAAGAGACTTTAAAAGGCCTTTATGTGTCCATTCACTTCTCCTGGGCTCCTGACATTGGCTTAAGAAGAGACCATCCCTGGCAGTTGCTTCTCCCTCTTGGGCTGTGGGAACAACAGGCTTGAGAACAGATCTGAATCCCACCCAAACCCATGAGTGAGAAAGAAACAACTGTTACTGAAGCTACTGATTCTTCCTCAGGAAAAAAAAAAGAGGGACACAGAGATGGAAATGGAAACTACTGAATGGGACCGGAGGGCGTGCCAGAAAGTTCCTTTTTTTTCCCATCTATTTTTATTAGTTGGAGGCTAATTACTTTACATCATTGCAATGGTTTTTGTCATACATTGAAATGAATTGGCCATGGATTTACATGTATTCCCCATCCCGGTCCCCCCTCCCCAGAAAGTTCCTTTTCCCTTTCCCCCATGCCTTCCTCCTCCTTCCCTGGAAAGCAAGATGCAATGGCTAGAGCTGCAACTGCCATCTTGTGACCATGGGCAAACTTGAGGGTGGAAGTCATCTGCACAGGGTGATGGAGGAAAAAGACTGAGGGGCCCTGGATCCCAGATACTTATGGAGCCACAACAGTAGCCATGGACAGCCTCCCTCTAGACTTCAGGGCACACAAGAGGACACCACAAGCCTCCAACTGAACCTTTAGGCTTTTTAAAGTAGAAGCTAGGGAAAAAAAATAAAGGAGAAGCTGGGATTCACCTGCTTCAAACCCAAGATCCAAAGAGTAGGAGATTCTTTTAACACAAAAAAGGTATCGAGTACTTAGAAGTAAACAAATAAAAAAAGTATTCATGATAAATCATATGTGAAGTTTACCTGCTACACAGCTTTTTCACCAAGTTATCATAATCACTATGACTCAAGCTACTGGAAAATGCAATTAATTCTCAGCTTCTTTCTTCCTATTTCTGTAGGCTAAAGAGGCAGCCTTTGAATTGTGTATAAATGAATTCAAGAGACAAAAATAAATCCAGATAATTCAGAATGTACCAAGGATAACACATATGCCTTCTATGTGATAAGCTCTCGCAATTATTTATTCAAAGAACTCACTGCAAAATAAAAAAAAGCTTAAAAATCAAACAATTAATGACACCACATACCACCTCCTACAATACCAGATTCCTTTTCTTTTCTTCGTAGTAGTGGGTGTCATAATCCATCCAGGACAAAAACAAAACAAGGGTTTGAATTGCTGAGACTCAGAAAGGTTGATTAGCCAGAGCATCCTGCCCTCCCAAACCAGAGCCACCAGGCAGGTAAAGGAGCAGTCCAAGCCTGCAGAGTGAGCTGAGACACCAGGTCCAGGGAGCAGGCACGCACAAACGTGTGCCCCAAAGCTGCATGGTGAGCCAGAAAGACTGTCCCTTACAGTTCCCAGGAGACCCAGGGAGGGTG
Source organism: Odocoileus virginianus (assembly GCF_023699985.2). Lineage (NCBI taxonomy): Eukaryota > Metazoa > Chordata > Mammalia > Artiodactyla > Cervidae > Odocoileus > Odocoileus virginianus. The sequence continues at coordinate 680,406 of NW_027224280.1, forward strand.
CCATTGGTCACTCATGCTGGGCACTGGAGTCTGCAGGGGAAAGCCCCGAGGAGTCATGTGGGGTCTCTGCTCCAGAAGTTCATGACCCGCTGGGAAAAGCAACATGCCAGACAGTTGTCCCTTCTGGCTACAGGGCCTGCACCAGATGTCTGTAGGGGTCGCTCGGGGCCCAAGGGAGGGGCAGTCAGGCCCCCAGGCCCAGCGGCTGGGGGGGCAGGATCTGTCTCTTCAAAGGCCATTCTCCTGAGTACTTTAAGCTGCACATCTGTTGGCAAAACACAAATATTGTTACCCAAATATGAAGCCACAGATGGCAAAGGCACCTGACAGCCTTTAAAATTCCTTTCTCCTGTTTTGCAAAGCTGCCCTGGGAAATCATGCTGTTAAATTATACACTCGTAAAGGATGTACAGACATACCTCAGAGAGACTGCAAGTTTAGTTCCAAACCACCACAAAAAACGCAAGTATTACAATCAATCGAGTCACACAAGTTTTTGTCGTTTCCCAGTGCATATAAAAGTTATGTTTACACTAGATCACAGTCTATCAAGTTGTACGAGAGCATTATGTCCAAAAAATGTGCAGATTTTACTTAAGAACATTTATTACTAAAAAATGCTAATCGTCATCTGAGCCATGTAACAGTAACATCAAAGATGACTGATGAGAAGTCAGCATAACAGATACAGTAATAATGAAAAAGCCTGAAATGCTGCGAGAATTACCATAATGTAACACAGAGACACAAAATTCAGCAAACGCTGCTGGGAAAAGAATGGTGGCACAAGTCTTCAGTTTGTAAAAAACGTAAGACCTGTGAAACACTATTAATAAAGTAAAGCACGATGAAACAAGTCATGCCTTTCTGTTCAAAAAATGGAGGACTTGGGAATCCCCTGGCAATCTGGACTCCACACCTTCACTGCCATGGGCCCAGGTTCACTCCGAGATGGGTGAACTGAGGTCCTGGAAGTCATGTGCCATGGCCCGAAAAACAAACAAAAAAACGTGGGGGACTAGTGTGGGTGCCATTTAGATTTTCACCAATGTATACCATGTTTTGGGCTAATTGCAAATCCTCCAAAAGTGTCTTAAACTCTAAGTCCAAGGACTTCTCTGGTGGGCCAGTGGCTAAGAATCCGCCTTGGAAGGCAGGGGATGACGCAGGTTTGATCCCTGGTCGCAGACCTAAGATCCCACAGGCCTTGGGGCAACTAAGCCCACATGCCCAAGTACTGAGCTCACACACCCCAACTAGAAAGTCTGGGTGCTGCACCTAAGACCCGAGGTTTCCAAATCAGTTTAAAAATAGAACAACCCCCCCCCCCCTGCTCTGCTATTCTAGGCTGCCCCTCTCAGTATAAGACAAAATCTTAGGGCAAGGTCCCACTGCAGACTTCATCCACCCAGTATGTGCGCATGATTCCAGGCCTTGGAGATATCCCAGGGGAGAGGCAGGGAGAAACCGAGTCAAACAGCATACAGGAGATGGTGAGAAGGGAAGGGTGAGGCAGGGGAAAGTGGCCAGGTGGAAGCAGGCGTCCAGCTTCAGGGAGGGCAGCACTGGGAAGGAGCTGATCGAGCCGACCTGAAGGAGACCCGAAAGGGAGCCATGGGATTCCTGGGGGAAGAATGTTCCCGACAGAGGGAGGAGCTGGGCTGAGACCCTCAAGCAGGGCAGGACCTGGAGGGGCCAGGGGGGCTGCAGTGGATGGGAGGCTGGAGGAGGATGGCAGGAGTGGAGCTGGGGAGTGAGCAGCTCAGGGGTCTAGTACTGGCTTTCTGAGCTGACCACCAGGAAGACGAAGTTGCTATTTACTGGGAAGGGGAGGCCAAGCAAAGGCCAGGCCTGAGGGACCGGGAGTTTAGGAGCTCAGACTCGAACAAGTTCAGCTGGAGAAGCCTGCTGGAAGCCAAACAGAGATGGCAAGTCAGTGCTGGATGCGCAAGTCTGGGGTTCAGGGGCCCCGGTCAGCCTGGAGACATGGAGGAGACAGTCGGTGGCTCACAGGTGGGGATGAGGGTGGAGACGTCTGAGCCCCAGACCCCCAACAGCATGCAGAGAAACCTGGCGCACACTCAGCCATGACCTCTCAGGACCCGGGGACATCACACACCATTCCCTGGTAGCTCAGTTGGTCAAGAAACCACCTGCAGTCCAGGAGACCCTGGTTCGATTCCTGGGTCGGGAAGACCTGCTGGAGAAGGGATAGGCTACCCACTCCAGTATTCTTGGGCTTCCCTGGTGGCTCAGCTGGTAAAGAATCCGCCTGCAATGCAGGAGACCCCAGTTCAATTCCTGGGTTGGGAAGATCCCCTGGAGAAGGGATAGGCTACCCACTCCAGTATTCTTGGGCTTCTCTGGTGGCTCAGACGGTAAAGAATCTACCTGCAATGTGGGAGGCCTGGGTTCGATCCCTGGTACAGGAAGATCTGCTGGAGAAGGGAACAGCTACCCACTCCAGTATTCTGGCCTGGAGAATTCCATGGACTGGATAGTCCATGGGGTCACAAAGAGTTGGACACAACTGAGTGACTTTGGGCTTCCCAGGTGGCGCTAGTGGTAAAGAACCCACCTGGCAATGCAGGAGACGTGGGTTGTATCCCTGAGTTGGGAAAATTCCCTGGAGAAGAAAATGGTGACCCACTTGCCTGGAGTATCTCATGGACAGAGGAGCCTGGCAGGCTACAGTCCATGGGGTTGCATAAAGTCAGACACAACTGAGCATGCAAAGTAAGTAAGCCACCTCAGTGAACATAGCAAATAACCCCACCCTGGACAGTTCTGCCCCAGCAGGAATGACAGACGGTTAGATAAACATTCTATCAGAAAAGGACGAAAGCTACCGTTTGGAAAAAACAGGGCATTCAGGGAAGGCCCAAGTCAGCAGGTGCACAGCCTCAAGGGAGGGGAGGGACTGACTCACATGGATCCTGGGATCACTGACGGTGGAAACAGTGACAGAGTTTTATTTTCTTGGGCTCCAAAATCACTGCAGATGGTGACTGCAGTCATGAAATTAAAAGATACCTGCTCCTTGGAAGAAAAGCTATGACCAACCTAGACAGCATATTAAAAAGCAGAGACATTACTTTGCCAACAAAGGTCCATCTAGTCAAAGCTATGGTTTTTCCAGTAGTCATGTATAGATGTGAGAGTTGGACTGTAAAGAAAGCTGAGTGCTGAAGAACTGATGCTTTTGAACTGTGGTGTTGGAGAAGACTCTTGAGAGTCCCTTGGAACACAAGCAAGGAGATCAAACCAGTCAATCCTAAAAGAAATCAATCCTGAATATTCATTGGAAGGACTGATGTTGAAGCTGAAGCTCCAATACTTTGGCCACCTGATGGGAAGAACTGACTCACTGGAAAAGACCCTGATGTTGGGAAAGATTGAGAGCAGGAGGAGAAGGGGACGACAGAGGATGAGATGGTTGGATGTACCACCGACTCGATGGACATGAGTTTGAGCAAGCTCTGGGAGCTTGTGATGGACAGGGAAGCCTAGTGTGCTGCAGTCCATGGGGTCGCAAAGAGTTGGACACAATTGAGTGAATGAACAACAACAACTAGCCACCAGAAGAGGCACGAGAGAATCCTTTGCTAGTCTCCAGAAGGAGCAGAACAACGCAACAGCTTGATTTCAGACCTCTGGCCTCCGGCACTGTGCCAGAATGTCCTGCTGTTGGTATGAAGCTGCCCACTTTGGGGTCCTTTGATGCAGCTATCCCATAAATTCATCAGCTTCTATTTGAGCTCTACTTCTCACTAGACTCCTGAGCTTTTACAAAGGATCTATGCACCTTCTGCCCTCCCCATCTTTTTCAAAGAGGAAGCGCCTACCTGGAGCCTGCCCTTCCGTGGCCTCTCATCAAGCAAGGACTCTGCTTGTCCAGGATGCCACCTCCTCCATCTCCACCTCCTCATGCAAACATGCTCTCAGATCCATCTACCTGAAAAAGACCCTCTGCAACCCCACAACTGACACTGACCCCGTCCACCCCTATTTCTCTGGTCCTCATCACAACAAAACTTCTCAGAAAGAATTGTATATACCCAGCCTCCACTCCCTCACCTCCCACCCATCCATTCTAATCTGGCTTCTGTCCTCACTCCCTCTGATAAAGCTCCCCATGTTACAGCCAGCTCCTTGCTTAAATCCTTCACTAGAGGATGACCAACTGTGTACACGCACATGCTCTTAGCCCTCCAAATCTCAAAGAAACAAAGTTCAGATGTATGAAGAGGAAGAATCCTCCAACAGACAACAGAAATGATAGCAGGAGGAGACTTCTGAACAGATTAGATATGCCTCACAAATTTCCAGATGCTGGAAATAGTATGTGGACTAACAGAGTGAATGTTAGTCAAGGAAGCTACAAAGGAGAGGGGAGCCCCTGTTCAAACCCCCCATAATGCTCAGATCAGAGCAGACCAGACTTGGGGCAAGCAGTGGCCCTCAAACTCTCCCAGACAGACAAGTCACCTGGGGGTTGTTGACCATCAGATTCTGATCCAGAAGGTTTGAGCACAGGGCATTTTCAGCCAGCTCCCAAGTGAGGGTGATGGCACTGGGGTTGGTGAGTGTGCACATGTGGAGTGCAAGGTGCCACTTCCTCCCACAGGCCAGAAACCAGACAGTTTTTTCCTAAGTCTGCGGCTGGAACCTTCCTGTCCTCCCTGCAAGGCTCCTGGTGGGGCTGACAGCAGCCCAAGCGAAGCCCACCTCTGTCCATGGCGTCTGCTTCCCACCACAGTCAAGTCTGCAGGTCGGCCTGCCCTGCTCGGGCCTCAACTCCCATAAAACTCCTATGCCCACCCTCCCCAGGGGAAGGGATCCTGCAGGACAGGGGTGACTCCATCAGCGAGCAGGGGCAGGGGGCCAGCCACCCAGGCCTCCCATCCCCAACACGAACAGCTCCCCAGGGTTCGGGGAAGAGACCCAGCAATACGGAAGAGAGATCAATTCTGTCCCTAGAGGACACAGAGAATATTCTCATGTTTTCGAAGATAATTTAGCCATAAAACCAGAACAGAAACATCTACAAACAAGAAAGAAACAGACAACGGGAGTTCAGAGGTTAAAAATGAATTAGGCACAAATACAAAACAACAGAGCGTCACTGTTTACAACAGGAAAAGACTGAAAAGTACCCAAATGTCCATCCACAGAGAGCTGCTTGACTAAAGCATGGTTCATCCACACAACAGTCTGTGCAGCAGGAACAAAAAGAATGCAAAAGGGAGAGCTCCAGACCACTATAAGCAAGGAGGGTAACAACGCTGGTAGGTAGTGATCTCCAGGACAGAGGAAGTGAAAACAAACAAAAAAAGATGCAGAACGGTATATCAAACATGTTTTTTGTATAAGAAGGTTAAATAAGAATATATGTATATAGTGGTTTATCTTTTTGCAAGAGGAAGCAGTAGAAGGATAAACAAGAAACTAATAACTTCTGAACATTATATGGGCTTAGCTTCTTGTTAAATTTTTTGGGGCCTATTAAAACATATCTTTCAGGTATACAGCATTTGACTTCTGTTATACAATACAAAGTGGTCACCACCACAAGTCTAGTTATCATCTGAGGCTTGGCTTTTTTTTTTTTAATTCAAGCCTGTTATACTAGATTCAATAGATACCAAATTTCATTTCAGTACATCTGATCAGAATAACAAAAGAGAATTATAAAACCCATATGTTTTGTTTACATGTACATTAAGTGTGCATATAGGCTATTAATACAAAGAATCATGTAGGAGGAAATGGTAACCCACTCCAGTATTCTGCCTGGAGAACCCCATGGACAGAGGAGCCTGGTGGTCTACAGTCCATAGGGTCACAAAGAGTCAGACATGACTGAAGCGACTTAGCACACACATAAAGAATCATTATGACAATCATAACACTGTTATTCCACAATCATAACTGAAGAAATTTGCTAAAGGAGCACTTCGCCAATTAAATTAGGCTCGACTGCTGGACCATCAAATACGTATGCTACAAATAAAGAGAAAAAAGCAAACCACAACATTGAAAACAAATAAAGCTAACTACATCAAATCAGTAACATAACCATGCAAAAAAGAATTATTCCAAATGACTTTTCCCCAACACATTATGAAGAAAAATTTGAAACATACAGAAAAATTGAACAAACTGTACAAAGAACACCCACATATATATCACCCAGATTCTACCATTATTGACATGATTCATCCACACATCAATCCATCTTATTTTTGATGCATTTCAAAGTTCACCAGTACACTTCATCTCCAAACAAGTTAGCATGTATATCATTAACTAGAGATAAAAACTCATTTTCATTTTTTTAGGTAGAATTTACATCCAGTGAAATGACAAATTTTAAGTGTACCAACTGATGAGTTCTGTCAAGTGTATGCACCTGTATAAGCCAAACACCTATCAAGATAAAAGATGTTACCATGGTCACAGAAAGTTCCCTGGCACCAGTTTCCAGTAAGCCCCACCCCATATCCTCAGCAACATTTGGTGTTGTCAGTTTTCAGTTTTGGCCCTTCCAGTGGGTATGTAGTGGTATTTTATTGTGGCTTTAATTTGCATTTCTCTGATGACTAATGTTAGCATTTTTTTCACGCAAAAACTGGTCATCATTCAGATGCCTTCCTTTATGAAGTACTTACTAAAATCTTTTCCTGTTTCAAAAATAGACTGTCTTTTTTATTATTGAGTTGTAAGAGTTCTTTATATATTCTGGGTATAAGTCACTTGTCAGATATACGACTTTCCTATTCACAACTTGTGTCAAATATTTCTCAGTGACTTCTGTCTTCTCATTTTCTTAATCTTACCTTTGGAAAAGCAAAAGTTTTACGTTTTAATTAAGTCCAATGAATCCATTTTCCCCTTTAATAATTACTGTTTTCTGTATGCTAAGAAACTTTTATATCAAGATTGTGAAGACATTCTCCTGATTTTTCCTAAAAGCTTTATATTTAGATCCATAATTAATCTTGAATTAAATTTCATGTATGGCATGTTCAGTTCAGTTGCTAAGTCACGTCCAACTCTTTGCAACCCCATGGACTGCAGCACGTCAGGCTTCCCTGTCCATCACAAACGCCTCATGTCAATCGAGCTGGTGATGTCATCCAACCATCTCATCCTCTGTCGTCCCTTTCTCCTCCTGCCTTCAATCTTTCCCAGCATCAGGGTCTTCTTCAATGAGTCAGTTCTTCACATCAAGTGGCCAAAGTACTGGAACTTCAGCTCAGTGTCAGTCCTTCCAATGAATATTCAGGACTGATTTCCTTTAGGATTGACTGGTTTGATCTCCTTGCAGTCCAAGGGACTCTCAAGAGTCTTCTCTAACACCACAGTTCAAAAGCATCAATTCTTCGGTGCTCAGCTTTCTTTATGGTCCAACTCTCACATGTATACATGACTGGGATGTGAGAATCATGATCATTCCCAGAGTCATACTGGGAAAACCATAGCTTTGACTAGATGGACCTTTGTCAGCAAAGTAATATCTCTGCTTTTTAATACACTGTCTAGGTTGTCATAGCTTTTCTTCCAAGGAGCAAGCATCTTTTAATTTCATGGCTGCAGTCACCATTTGTAGTGATTTTGGAGCCCAAGAAAATAAAGTCTGTCACTGTTTCCATTGTTTCCCCATCTATTTGCCATGAAATGATGGGACCGGATGCCATGATCTTCGTTTTTTGAATGTTGAGCTTTAAGCCAGCTTTTTCACTCTCCTCTTTCACTTTCATCAAGAGGCTCTTTAGCTCCTCTTCACTTTCTGTCATAAGGGTGGTGTCATCTGCATATCTGAAGTTACTGATATTTCTCCTGGCAATCTTGATTTCAGCTTGTGCTTCATCCAGCCTGGCATTTCTCATGATGTACTCTGCATATAAGTTAAATAAGCAGGGTGACAATACACAGCCTCTTTTCCCAATTTGGAACCAGTCCATTGTTCCATGTCCAGTTCTAACTGTTGCTTCTTGACCTGCATACAGATTTCTCAGGAGGCAAGTAAGGTGGTCTGATATTCCCATCTCTTTAAGAATTTTCCACAGTTTGTTGTGATCCACACAGTCAAAAGCTTTAGTGTAGTCAATGAAGCAGAAGTAGATGTTCTTCTTGAATTCTCTTGCTTTTTCTATGATCCAATGGATGTTTGCAATTTGATCTCTGGTTCCTCTGCCTTTTCTAAATCCAGCTTGAACATCTGGAAGTTCTCAATTCACAGAGATACTGTTGAAGCCTAGCTTGGAGAATTTTGAGCATTACTTTGCTAGCATGTGAGATGAGTGCAATTGTGCAGTAGTTTGAACATTCTTTGGCATTGCCTTTCTTTGGGATTGGAATGAAAACTGACCTTTCCCAGCCCCGAGGCCACTGCTGAGTGTTCCAAATTTGCTGGCATATTGAGCACAGCACTTTCACAGCATTATCTTTTAGGACTTGAAATAGCTCAGCTGGAATTCCATCACCTCCACCAGCTTTGTTCTTATTGACGCCTCTTAAGGCCCACTTGACTTAAGACTCCAGGATGTCTGGCTCTAGCTGAGTGATCACACCATCGTGGTTATCTGGGTTATGAAGATCTTTTTTGTGTAGTCCTTCTGTGTATTCTTGCCACCTCTTCTTAGTATCTTCTGCTTCTGTTCAGTCCATACCATTTTGTCTTTTATTGTGCCCATCTTTGCATGAAATGTTCCCTTGGTAGCTCTAATTTTCTTGAAGAGATCTTCAGTCTTCCCTGTGGTGAGCAGCAGTTGAAATCTCTATTCATTCCTTCTGCCTTAGCTGGAGTTTAGTAGAGTTTCTATGAAGAATTTGCCTATCTTCCCCACTGCCTGTGGCTAATCTGCTTTCCAGAATTTCTGCCTTCATTCCTCTTATTCCTTAACCCTCGAGTCTAGGTCTCTATCAAAATCTGTTTCCCTGTAGCAGCACTGAGGAGGACTGTCTGTGGGTAAACAGCTGCTTTTCGTCTAATGCAGTTTCCTTCTTCCAAGTATCGACTTCCCTCTAGTTTCTGCCTGTTTTCAGTCTCTCTCTAGTGCCTTAAAACAACTGTTTTTTAATTTTTGTCTTAAGTTGTTAGCTGTTATCTGCAAGGAGGTGGGAGGTAGTCCAAAATGAGCTACCTCACTACTACTAGAAGCAAATCCTCCAGGTGGTTTTTGAACACAATAATCTTGATTTTATGTCCCTGGTGAGATATAGCCTAAGGACAAGAAGAAATCTGAAACTTCATAATAATTATTTTCGTAGTACTAATGATATTATAATTTGATAATTATTTTATGTATATTACAGGATAAAGTAAGTAACCTTTAATGTTAATTAGGAATGAACTTTTTTGTGTAAGAAAAAGATATACAAGGGTAAAATAAAGTTGAAGACAAACCCGCTAATATTAATTTAATGACAAACCCTCTAATGTTAATTTCCATTGTAGATGTCATTATGTATTTGTGAGGTAAGAAAGCTTTTCAGTATGTTTTCTAGCTTTGTCCACTGAAAGATCATAGATACAATGGCACCCCAGTAAGAGTGTGCACATCTAACACCGAAATCTTGGATTCTAAATACCACTTCCCACTAAAAGGATCCAGAACTCCTGAAACCAGTTCTGGGGTAGGAAAAGCACACATTGGGATGGAATGTCTTATCCCAGAAAGAAAAGAATCACTCAAAGACTAATTAATAAGGGTATGACATCTTGGTATGTCCAAGATGACACAGGTGCCAGCATAAAGGGAATCTCATTGGCCACATTTGGAATAATTTGATCAAGAAAGAATAGTGACTTTGGCTGCAGAGTAGAACATTTAATAAGTAAAATTCCATGAGTCTATACTGACATGAAAGAGAACAGAAAATACAACCGCAAATATTTTGCCACCATTTCAGGTGATCATTACACCAGCTCCTTACTCTGGAATTCAGTTATCAAAAGCAAACATTTAGTATTTATACTGATCCAGGGTTATTATATCCCCTTCCATAGAGGGGAAGTGTTTTATGGACTAAAGGTGATGGAACAAGAACCACTATTGTGAATATGAATGACAGCAAGGGAGGTGATGTAAGCTGTCTTCTTTCATAACTCCCCAACACTGTCAAACCAAGAAAGATGCATAAAAAAAGAAAGATGCACAAACATACAATTTAGTTTTGACAGTAACCAAAGAAACTCAAAGGAGACACCATGAAAAGCTGGCATCGCATCTCTGGGTCATGGAACAGGGAAGGAGAGGGCTAGACTGTTGTTTTCACCATAACCTCTAGGTTATGCTGTTATCAAGTGGCTATAATACTTTTGATTATAAAATCAAAATCCAAACAACCTAACCCTTCGATAGCTTCCTACTATTATGATATTAACATCAAAAATCCTGCATCCACCGTGTCAGCCTCTCAGCCTGCATCTCAGCCCCTAACCCCTGCTCTGCAGCAGCCTGCTTAAGTATCTCAGTTGATGAAGCTCTGGCGAGACTCGGCTTTCACAGGTACTCTTCTCCACCTGGAAAGCCCTCCTCCACTCTGGGCTTTGCCCCCTTGGTCCCTCATTTCAGCACTGCCTCCTTCAGGTGGGCCTCCGTATCCCTCCCAAGGCTGGGCTATTCCTCCATTACACATGATCACAGTGAACCCTGTTCCAACTCCTCCTTTAGAACACTGAATCCATTGTAATTACATAATCACTCAGGAATTATTTAAAATCTGTCTCTCCACTCACACTTGAGCTCCATGCAGAAAAGATGCCACTCTGTGTTGGTCACCCTACAGCCTGCCTACCACACTGCCCCAGGTACCGTAGATACCTAACTCCATCATGGGATGAATGGCTGGATGACAGCCTGATGAACTGCAGATCTTTCAACACAGAGCAGCAAGGAACCCAGTATTTGCACATGGAAACATTTAATCACTTAGAATTAAGTACCACTGTAAAAAAAAAAAATAGGCCTATGAAGTATGTAGCTGTTTCCAAGTGTGGGTAAGAAAGCTGCTCAACATGTGACCTGAAGTCTTAGAGCATCTGTCTGAGAAGTGACTTGTGGTGGGGACTGAGGTCTTAGTGGAGGTGGTGAGAAGTGGTTAGTTCTGGGGTACATTTTGAATGTGGAGGCCCACAGTACTTGCTGGTTGATATCAGGAAGGTGAGAATCTAGGACATCTAGAATTTTAGACTGGTAACAGGGTGGATGCTGATGACATTTAATGAAACAAAAACTAGGAAGAGAAGCAGATCCATTGTTGTTGGTGTTCAGTCACTCAGTTGTGTCCGAAGCAGAGTTGAAGGAGGGAAAAAAGCAAGAGTTCTGTTTGGGACTCGTTAAGTTTGAGATGGCTAGGAGCAACTCCAGAGGAAAGACTGAAGAAGTCATCCAATGCGGGGCTCAAGAGGTTAGAGATGCCAAAAACCATCACAATATTGTAAAGTAATTATCCTCCAATTAAAATAAAGTAATTAAGAAAAGAAAAGCAAAAAAAAATGAGGTCAGAGATGCAAGCTAGAGACACAGGCACAGAGTAGAATGGTCAGCACACAGCCACACACAGAAATAATGAAAACAGCCTTAATTAATTAATTAATTAAAATGATGGCATAAAAACATTATCTATGTGTAGATGGCAGTTTTATGGACAATCTTTCCGTTTGCTCTTCCCAAATTTTCTAAAAAACATTTTCCCCCACAAGACAGTTATTACTTTTATAATTAGAAAACACAAGTTATTTTCATTTTAGAGAAAAGTTGATGACACATATTTTTACTGACATGGAAAGATATCTACAGCATTATCAATGTGGAAAGAAGGCAAGTTACAACAGTATTTATCTCAATCAACATGTAGGAATTTCTCTGGTGGTCCAGTGGCTAAGACTCCATGCTTCCAATGCAAGGGGCCTGAGTTCGATCCCTGGTCAGGGTACTAGATCCATCCTGCAGGCTACAACTAAAGATCCTGCATGCTACTACGAGGAGTGAACATCCCATGTGCCACAACTGAAACCCAGTGCGGCCAAAAAACAAATAAATATTCAATAAGTAAAACATAGACATGTATACACAGGTGTGTAAAGAAGACTCTAGAAGGATATTTAAAATGCCAACAGCAAAGGTAACCTTTAGGTTATTATTTGCCAGTTGTAGTCGCAGTACACTTTGCACAGGATCTGGAAAATATTAATGTGTTCATAAAAAATATTTGATATAGTAACTTAAACTCACTTTTCATGTCACTCTGTCTCTCTTTATTGCACCTATGTTTCAGGGCTTTCCTGATCTCTTTCCCCGACATAGCGACCACTCAAATGTTGGCTGTTCTTATATCTGGAGTTGCATAGCATAATGGACTTTGGCCCTCTGAACCACTCCTCAGAAGGACGTTTTCAAATGCATAAAATAAAATACATAGAAATTGATTAACAACTTACTTCGAGAATTGGTATGAGAGTAATATGTGCCTCTTTAGTAAACCACTAAATAGCCAGATCTGGAGGTGAGTCTGACAACTAAGTTTGAGTTGTGATGAACACGAGCAATATTTCAAAATCTCCATAACTGCATGGAATACGATATGAAAGCATCTTTGATCTCTATTGGTGACAAAAGCACAGGTACTCCTAACACTGCCATGGTCTGCTGCCTGTATATTATTAAATTTTTAGTGAGAGATTAGTAAAAATAAAGGCCAAGTGTTTCTCCCATCCAAGGTTACAGAACCCCTGACTTCTCAAACTTGAGCCAGAACCCTCAGTCTAGAAAGATACACACCAAACTGTAACAGCAGTTTTCTCTGCATGCTGGAATTTCCAGAGTAATTTCCACATGCATTTTCTAAATTTCCTAGAATGATGTTCTACTTATGTAATTAAAAATAAAGAGCATGATGAACACTATTTTTGTTTGGTTGTTCATTTTCTTTTGTCTTAAACAATCTGGAAGAGTGGTTAAGAAATTTTACACAGTTGCTCACAGGCTATATTAACAGTTTCTTACAGGGTCATACCACTGAAAAAAAGACTTTCAATTTTGCCTAACTACTTATTACAATGACTTGAATCATTCTTGTGTTCTTACAAGCCTAGAAAAAAATTCACTAGAATTATTTATTCTGGAGTTAAAAGGAACAAAAAGTCAAACTGTCACAACTGCAGACATTTGTCTCCTTTTTTTTGCCAAGTGTAATTCCAAAAACAGCTGAAAATATTAGAGCAAATTAGTACTTAATATGGACTAATACCTTCTGCTGTTTACAAAAACAGAAAACCCAGAAACATGGAAATTTGTATTTTAAAAACAAATTACTAAAAACGTATATACAGATTTAAAATACTTTTCAAAGAAATGTCAAAAGTACCAGAAGAAACCCCAGACAAACCCAAGTGCTTACATTTTTCAAAAATAATCTACATGAAGACAGTCAGCTCATGCTGAAAAGCACTCAAGTTGGTGTCTTAGCAAAACGTGAAAAGGAGATGGGAATGAGGGAAAATGTGCCTATCTCAGAAGCCTGCTTTGATTTCTTTCAAAACTAAAAATAAAACCTTCGGACTGCTCTATTAATAAGTCTAGAAAATGGATGCCTTTTTTTTGTGGAAAGTTTTCACAAACACCGAAATAAAAATATCTTTTCAGTTAATAGAGCTGAAGGATGTAAACATAAACCAGATGTCAATCCTTGTTTCTCGACAATTCCATTCTCCCTCAGGGCTCTGGTGGGACTTCGGTTGTAAAGATGTTTCCACAGCACAAGGAGACAAGTTAAATGAATGAAGGGCTGCACACAGCAACATGGCCCAGGCTCAAAAGCCAAGGGGCACGTAAAAAGCACAAGCTGCAGAATGTCACCTGCGGTAGGGCACTGTCCTGGGAATTCGCAATTTTCAAAGGTTATATATTGGCCCGTGGACCACAGCACGGAGCCTGGCTGGGGAGTAGCCCCATCACCTTCGGGGGATGGGCAACCTCTCAGTCTCCAGGATCAGGGAGGAAAGGAAGGTTTGAGGAGGAGACATGGAGCGGGAGCCCCTGGGGTCTGATGGGCAGATGGCTTCCAGAGCCCAGGGGTTGGGGGGACAGGCCAGGTGGCCGGAGTGCCTGCCACCATCTCCTGGGGCTCGGGACCCTCTCAGAGTGAGGCAGCTGGAAGGAAGACTGAGCCTATTTGGCACAGCCGGGCCAGCTGGGTCTGCTTTGCCACCAGCATCCCTGTCAGCGCAGCTGCTCTGAGACCCCTGCCGCCCCATCCTCCCACCCTGAACTCTCCGAGTTCTCTCGCGTCTGAGCCTCCAGACGCACAGCCCTCTCCTCTGCATGTGCCTCCTCCTGGAATCTAAAGGTGCCTTATCATTAAGGTCCTGGGGGGGGGGTCACTTTTCAAAGAAGTCTCTTCCCTGACGCTACCCAGGATACCAGGTGGGATCTGTCTAATGTTTCTGTGCACTCTAAGTGGCCACTGTAGCCTTTAGCCCATTGTAAAATAAAGGCGTATTGGCCTGTTGTCTTTTAGACCAGAAAATCACTGAGTGTATGAACAGTCCCTAGCATCTAGGGCAGGAACTGACAAATAATAGATGCTCAAATAGTCCAGGGTAAGTGAAAAAAGGACTGCAACAGAAAGAGTACCACAGTCAACGAGAAATGAGGTGACAGCAATATGGTCCTGAATTCTTTCAGGGTACTCCTTATGACATCACAACACAAATGAGAGAGAACGTTGAGCAGCTGTGGCGCTCTTCAACCCTGAGTCCCAAGGAGCCGCTGTAAGTTAGAATGTACCAAAATAAAATAAAAACACTCCATTTTCTTCATGATCCACAAATGAGAACAGGCTGACGTTCTCCTTGCCAAATAAAGGGTCCCGTCTCAGTTCCTCTGTTCACACTAGGTCGTGAAATGGAAGCTTCTGAAGTTTTGCTTTCTCATGCTAACTGCTGAAAATGATTTCTTCCTACCGGAATAAACAGCTCTAATCTCTACAAATTTGTGCTTATCTACTCAAATGTAGTTTTTTTCCCCCTCTAAAACCACGCAATTGGAAGGCTGTCCTTGATTTAGCAATATCTATCAAAGTTTAAAATGCATATATCCTTTAACCCAGCAAGTTCCAGCTCTATGAATTTCTCCTACAGAACTTGACTGTGAAAAATGGTATTATATAAAAGACTATTCACTACAACATTAATGAAAACACTGGAAACATAAATATCCATCAAGAGAAAATCAGTTAAGAAATTATGATGTATCCATAATGGACTACTACCCCAACCCTTAAAATGAGTGACATGTCTCTACAGAAATTGATATCACACACGCATCAAAATATATTAACTAAAAAGAGCAAACTGTGCAAATGTGCAGTTTTACTATTTGGTAAAAAACCACATGCACAAAATATACACATAAACACATATATAAAAATATATAATAATATGAGGTATCTAGAATAGTCCATTTCATAGAAGACAAAGTAAATGAGCAATTGCCAGGGATTGAGGGAGGGGGAGGAATGGGGAGTTCTCATTTAACGGGTATCATTTCAGTTTTGCAAGATAAAAGGGCTCTGGAGATACATGGTGGTGATGGCCGCACAGCAAAGAGAATGTACTCAATGTCACTAAACTGCACATTGAATAGTTAAAACAGAAAATTTTCTGTTATGAACATTTCACAATTTCAAAATTACACATGCACACTCACAGATTAATAAGAAACTGGTAATGAAGGTTGCCTTCAGGGAGAAAGGGATGTCTGGAGACAGGATGGCAAGGAGATCTTATATCATGTAACTTTTTATACCACCTTTTTAATGCTGTACTGTTATATACGTATTTAAAATAATCATTAAAAAACCTCAGCCTTACACAAGAAGCCTTTTCCTTAATCACATGTCCCTTATGTCATTTCTTTAAGTGAAAAAGAAATTAGGACTCCACTTCAGTTTTGAGGGTACTTATTAGATTTAAATGATGCCAGCCGCAAAAAATTACACTTGTTCCCCAAAGATCACATTCACCAAAACCCTGTCTTTATTTTTATCAGCTATTACAGAAAGCTTCAAAATCATCATAGAAGAAAATTACCATTTTTATCAGAGCGCAACTTTTACTCCATCACAACCAAGGCAGTTGAATATAAAACTATTTTAACGGCAAAAAGCCCTCATCATAAATCAAGACACAAATCAGCCCGCAATTATCTGAGTTAGAAAACAAACTATGCTTATGTTGCAGTCTACCCTATGGCTCCGACTTCTGTGTCAGAATTTAAAACACACACATGCATATATACACCCTCTGAAGTCCTCCTAGTTTACCTAAAACCTACTTTGTGAAGATCTGCTATTTTCTCAAGTTTTTCGGAATGGGCAAGGGAGCCATGCAGCTGGCATCACGACCTCTGTCGCCTTTCCCAGCACCCCACAGCCAGTGAAGAAGGCAGCACATGCAGGGCCCAGCACCACCCCTGGCTCAAAGCAGGAGCAAAAATATTTGTTGGATGAATGCATAAACCATTATCTGTGGACGGGCTTGACCTCAAGAGCCTCACTAAGAAAAAACTTCAGAAAGAAGTAAAAGATGCTCTGTTCACTTGAAGTCAGCATACAATAAAGGTGAAGACTAGATGGTTCAACAAACGGCTATGACAAACTGGCTAGCTGGACTCGAGACCTCATCCCGTCCCAAAGTTAAATACAAAAACAAGTATCCCAAGTACCATACAAAAAACATAAGACAACTTACCTATACGAATCTTTTGCATATATCAAATATGTATGTACGAATATAGCACATCATCAAGTTTTTTAGGAAGAAAGAAAATCTAGATGATTATTGTCATGTCACATAACAAAGAAAAATCTCTGCATGATGACAGAGATTTACTATCCTTAATATATTAAGAGTTCTTATAAACTGACTTAAAAAGAAATACCCTGATGGAAGAATAAATGCAGGACATGAATAGGCAATTCACAAAAACCAAATACAAATGGCCAGTGACCACTGATGTTCAACCCTAGTAATAACCCAAGAAACACATATTTAAAAAGGACATCCAATTCTGGGAGGGTATGGGAAATACAGGAAGTGGCACTTGCTAAGACTGTCACGGGAAATGGGATAGACATTTTGGAAGGTGGCGTGGTTAAGTTCCCACCAGCAACTTCAAGTCTAGGCAGCCATTCTTCAAAAGGACTGGCACCTGAGGACATTCAATCCAATAGCATCTCTAATAGTGAACCATCAAGAAAACCAAAAAGGGGAACACTTCATGACAGTAAATTGGCACAAAACTACGCTTCTATTTAACAGAAATGAGGCAGAGAAACGTATCACATGGATAGATGTAGAATACGTACCATGCGATCCTTATTTTGTCAAAAATACAAACAGAACATATTTGCAGAGCCTAGGAAGAAGAATCAGAAGGATCTGCATTACGCTATTAACAGCAGTTACTTTGGGTAGTGGGTGTGGAGAGTACTGGGAGCATTTGCTTTTTTATTGATATACTTTAAAATAGTTTGACTTTTCTTTTTAAAAAAAAGCATGTATTATTTTTTATAATTTCTTAAAAAGGAAAAGTAGTAAGAGATCAAGTACTTATCTATTAAAGACAGGTTCTGTCCTTTGAGAATTCCCTTCAAAGCTCCCTGATAGCTCAGTTGGTAAAGAATCTGCCTGCAATGCAGGAGACCCTGGTTTGATTCCTGGAAGATCCGCAGAAGGGATAGGCTACCCACTCCAGTATTCTGGCCTGGAGAATTCCACGGACTGTATAGGTCCATGGGGCCACAAAGAGTCGGACACGACTGAGTGCCTTTCACACTCACACTCATTTCAAAGTCCCTTGAAGCTCAAACGGCTGTGTCTCTCCCATTCATAAGTAATAAGAGTTATTTTTTAAAAACATCTCTTCCTTTCTACATTGTTTAGAAGAAACTGTACAGAGTCGCCACCGTCTGTGTTATGAAATCCATTTGCAATCGGAGAAAAAGACTATTAAAAACATCAATCACCCCTTCAGGCCTAATATCTATCAGAAGAAACCCATTCACTGCCTGTATTACATTTCGTCCACACAGTTTCTGAGACAATGCACAAAGCGGCAGCCAAACGATTCCCACCAGCATAAATACGTGGTGTACAAAGAACATCCTGTCAGCAGGGCCCAGAGCACACCCCGCAGTGGTAAATGGGAATGACAATTTAAGTCACAGGATCACAAGCAGAACCAAATTTTCGACTTGGAGGCAGCGTGATGCTCTTCACTTCCGTCTACACCTTTTCTGCTCCTCCACCCAAACTCTCTGCCCCTCTCCCAGCCCCGAAATGGGCCAAGATGGATGTCCACACAGCTTCAGACTGAAGCATCACAAGTCGCTAGAGAGAGACAACTAAACGCACAACTTGAGGGGGTCAGCTGGAATCCCAAGGACCGCATATGTGTAAAGTCATGTGTTTTTCTTTGGAGAAGAAATGGAGAAATCAAATTAGCGTGTTCAGTCTTACCACACGGGATGTTTGCAATCCAGATGTCAAAACATCAAATGTGGATGTGGCCTCCAAAAAAGCTTAAGATACTGAGCCTGCCAGTTTAGAAATGAAGGAACCGTTTGATCTGACCAAATTCAAAGGCCAGGAGGTGGTGCCCAAGCACCTGACACACGGGTGACAGGACCCCTGCACAGCAGACTCAGAGGGCCTAGCTTCCCAGCTTCTCAAAAGGCCTTCCTCCTGCTCTAAAGTCTCAAGAGCCCAAAGGGCCTCAGGGTGCTCTCTGTGGCCCCTGTGGGAGGTGTGCGGCATACACACGCTCAATTCCCTGGTGGCTCAGATGGTAAAGCATCTGCCTGCAATGCGGGAGACCTGGGTTCGATCCCTGGGCTGGGAAGATCCCCTGGAGAAGGAAATGGCAACCCACTCCAGTACTCTTGCCTAGAAAATTCCATGGATGGAGGAGCCTGGTGGGCTACAGTCCATGGGGTCACAAAGAGTCGGACACGACTGAGTGACTTCACTTTCTTTCTTTCTGCTGTCTGGCCACAGCTTGCAGGAAGTCGTCCTTCTAGGGGACCACACGAGGGTTCCTGTGTCTGCAAATGCATCACTGCCACTCGCTAATGTTGACCAGGAAGTCATTTACCCGAGACCAGAGCAAATAGAGCACCACGCTGAAGGCCGCTAGGTGAGAGCTGGAGCAGCAGGTGAAGAGCTCCCAGCGCTCTCCGCTCAGCTGACCTGCTTGAAGGTGAACTGAAGGGGCAGGTCACCAGTTCCAGCTCTAATCTGACACCCGCCCCCGGATCACACCGTGGCTACCAAGGAGCCTTAACCCAACTGACCTTTCAGGGCTCAGGGAAGTGACTTTTTTTTATTATATGGCACAGTTTGGCACCGTTAAGTCTTTAGTCTTTGGGGTACTTTGATAACGGTTCAAGAGTAGTAGATCTTGTTTGATTCCTTTTTTTTTTTTTTTTTTAAAAACAGATGGCCAAACCAGGACATATACTAAAAAAAAAAAAAGGAAGGTTACTTACCTGAGCCCTAACATTCCAGCTACCATGGAATCTTGTTGGAGCTGGTCTACAGAAGCAAGATGTATTCTGGGGAGTCACATGTCACATCAAAGCAGGAACTGGTGAGTCTGTATTTTTATGGAGCCTAAAACAAAGAAAATCGTAAGTTGAAAGCCCCCATCGTGCTGCACGACCTTTTTCCCAGGGCTATTTGGGACATTTTGAAGATAAACATACAGACAAAGTACCTTGCTATTTCCCAGCTTACCTAGCTAGAAACAAAGGATACACTGAAATTTACTGCCAGATAACACACAGTGCTAAAGGAAAGATTCATGAGTGTTAGAACTGACACTATCACAGGTCTTGTCACCTCTGAGGAACATTTTGACAGTATAAAACGTACAGTTAGGAAGCAACCTCCAGTAAGTATTTCGTACAACATGTCATACAGAAATACCCAGAGACAGAAGATATGTTCCAGAGAACAGGCAACATCAAAATGTCATATCAAGAACACATGAAATGCAGAGGCAAAGTCTCCTGTCATTTTCAAGCAGCTGAAGTTGCAACAAGCTGCTGTGACATCACGTAAAGAGGCTTTAGCCAGGAGAGAAAAAAAACAGGTGGAACCAACAGAAACCAAGTACCCTGGGAGATCCTAAGCCATCCTCAGACATACACAAGACTGTTTTTGAGCACTCACTTTTAGGTCTCTCAGATCAGTAAAATGTTCAACAAACTGAGTTAACAGTGTGATACTTTCTCTTTTGCCTTTGAACACATGTTCAAAGAAAGTCTTCTGCCACTATACTTTTCATCAAGACAACCATCATTTCCTTGTTAAAACCTCAACCACCCCATATTAGCTAATTTCTGATACCTTGCTGGCCCAAGAGTTGCACTTTTATCTTTAGACTAAAAAAACCTAGCGTGTACAACTTAAGAGACCATTCACACAATTACTCATGTAATCAAACTCAGAAGTGCAACACCAACCAAGTTTTTTACTGCTGATCTGGAACTACCAGGATGGTATCTGGAATTATCTATTGAGGTGCAGTGAGGCCTCAGAATTAAACAGTCGAGTCATAGAATGCTCTAAAATCCCAGAAGTCAAAGTCACAGTATAACTCAGTTGTGCTGGGCTTAGTTGCTCTGTTGTTTCCGACTCTTTGCAATCCCATGGACTGTAGCCTCCTGGGCTCTTCCTGTCCATGGAGAGTCTCCAGTAAAGAACACTGGAGTGGGTTGCCATGCCCTCCTCCAGGGGATCTTCCCAACCCAGGGATCGAACCCAGGTCTCCCGCACTGCAGGCAGATTCTTTACCATGTGAGCCACCAGGGAAGCCCAAGAATACTGGAGTGGGTAGCCTATCCCTTCTCCGGGGGATCTTCCTGACCCAGGGATTGAACCAGGGTCTCCCGCATTGCAGGTGGATTCTTTACCAGCTGAGCTATTACTCACTTAGCTATATAATAAAAATCAAACTGGCATCCCGGCTGGGAGGCCCTAGAAAAGCCACAACTTCTCACAGTTGCATTTTTTTTTTTTGGTAAATTGCATTTTTATTTGTAAACTGAGGGATGTATACTAAGGTTCCTTCGAGCTCTGAAAGTTTAAGATCTCTGATAACTCAAGATTTCGTGGAGAAAAAAAATAAAAAAGAGTCAGCAAATGAGAGCACTTAGGTGAAAACCCAATAAAGCAGTGAATTGCAGGTCTATATATATGTATATAGAGTGCCCCCAGCTCTTTTGCACGGAAGCCTTTCTAAGGCTTGATCCCAAGAGTCCAGACTTCTGCAGTATAACAAAACAGCTATGCTCAAGACATTCATACACCAGCAGAACCAATGTAAGTGTGCCTTTAAGAAGTGAAAAAGACCAAGGCTTTACTCTGTAACAGAATGGTCACAACTCCCTTTAAATATGGGGGTGGCCATGCTCTGCCAGCCCCCAAATTCCCAATCTCAGTTCCCCCCAACACCATACCTACCATCAAAGGGGTAGAACCAAGTATTTAAGCAATGGCGTACAAAGCAAGCTTTCGATAGGAAGGGGCTCCGTGCCAAAGAAAGGCAGAAGAGACCAGGTAAATGTAGAAGAGCACAACTTTTGTGTCAGTGAGTCCAAGGAAAAGAGACTTATTTACATCCATCCTACTCAAATTGAGGTAAAGGCACAGTGGTGACAATGACAGTTTGACTGGAAGGCACTGGTACAGAAGCACTGAGAACAAGGTCCTCCCACTGGAGCGGTAATAATGCTCGACCCAAGAAAAAAGGTTGTGTCTGCCAGCCACACGAAGTTGGTCTGCGTGCATATCACCAGCAAAGGCAGGGAGAACAAACAGGTGTCTGCCACGCTCCCTGGAACCACCAGTCTAGGACTATGCTTTACCCGCACTGTGCTTGAAACACTAGTTAACTGCAAATGTCAAACCCTTTCTATAATTTTCTTCTCATAAATAACTCGGGCAGGCTGGCCACAAACTGCTCTTAGCCAGTTAAAAGATTTTCACTGATATTCACCTTTATAAAAGATCACAGGTTCCAGGAGACATCATTTATCATGTAAATAATCCCAGGCAGGTGTATTAACGGTGGAAACCGCCCCCCAGGAAGGAACTAACACTTTTCCATTGGCTCTTCTTTATTCTAGGTTCGTTCGAGAAGCAAGGTTCTCATTCTGTCTCCACATGGGGGAAGGGGTATTCAGGAGGGGGACATCATCATATTGGACTCCTTCATCCAATTCTGTCAAATTCCACAGCGTGCCTCCCCATCCCACTAGATTCAGCCACAAAGAGGCAGGGCCAGCCGGGAAACAAGGGCTGTGGCTGGAAATTGCAAATAAAACGCAAAACTGTACTCGAACCCTCCTGCAACATAAGCTGCACAAAAGTTGGAGTATGGTTGGACTGCATCATGCTCTGTCAGGTGAAACAAAGACCTGGGATTCTAGGTTGCAAGCATTCCTGGCAAATTTGTAACAACAAAAAAAGAGCATGGTGTGTACTGGCAAGAAAGCCATAGAGGGTTTCCTCAAGCTGTTAGGACACCATGACTTCAGATGCCGCCAGGTACTTTGCAGACAAACTATATTCTGGAGGCTGTGCCCCAGGGGCACAGGAGGGGCACCCGAGGCAGCTAACGCACTGCCAATGATGTGAAACAAAATAGAGCCCTTGCTGGTCACATCTGAGGCTCAGATGTACAAACCTTGGAATCTTCGTTGAGGCTTGTGTATCTGTGTGTGCAGACAGGAATGCACCTCAGTGATCAGCCCCCTCGCTGACATGCCACGAATGGGTGTTCTGTGGCAACTTATTCAATCAACTCTACACCTCTGAAACTGACTGTGCCCTTTAAGGTTCTGATACATCCATGTAAAAAATGAAAGCAAATGTTTCCTAGGTTCCAGGACTAGGATTTAGAAGTCCTTCAAAGCCCATAAATAAATCTATTTCCCTAAATCCCTAGTGGAAATTCCCAAAAGACCTAAAACTAAAAACCAGATTTAAAAAAAAAAAAAGAAAGATTCAGCATATTTTAAAGGACCCAAGAGGTTAATGGCATTCTTAGTTGAAATCGTTCAGATGCAGATGAAAATTCTGACAGTGGAACCCAAATTTCTCCTGGATAGCAACTGCCTGTTAATAATGATTTTTGCTACCAAGGCCCGAATATGCTTCATTTTCGTAATGTAACAAAATGCCTAAAACTTGCCAGAGTCCTCAACTTTTAAGCCACTCAGACTCACAGGCCAGTAGGTTCGGTTCTGTGATCACCAACCACCCACAGAATTCTAGGCTACCATCTCACAATTTGGGGCACTGATTGGCACAACAGAGACACAACTCTGAATGGCTCTGCAGCCCATTCCTGTTCCTGGAAAAACGAGAAGCACACATCTGCCTGACCATGAGTCAGGAATATCAATTTTGTGGTGGAGCCCATTTCGGCTGTGACCAATCCTCACCGAACACACTCACAGTAGAAGCGACGGCCACAGAGGTGTATTCCACAGCCAGCTTCCCCCCCTTGGAATCCACACTCAGCAAGGCCATGAACGGTATCCTCTGTGAAAGCAATCTTTTAAACTCTTCACCATGACCTTAAGTCTTCAGTGCAAAACCACAAAAAACATTGCCACGCCACTAATCAGTCACCTGAGTTTCAGTCAGGGTGACTCAGAAGCAAACTAGAAAGAAAATAAACTTTCAGGGATCAAGTGATGGGCACCCCGGCGATGCGGTGAACTTGCCCCATCTGGTACTGGTGATCTTGAGGCGGGCGCGCTCCGGGACTATGGAAGCCCGTCACAGACTGAGTCCCACTTCACTTATGTAACTGGAAGATCGCTGGCGAAGGGGGGCGGGCGGGGGGAGGATGGGAGGGCGCTCGTATTCTGAGGCCATGGCCCCCACAAACGCCCTGGGGGCGCGCTCCCATCGAAGCGCTTCGGGTGCTGCCGGACACCCCGTCCCCTCCCCAAGGCTCCTGATGGCAACTATCACCGCCTCTTTCTGATGAGCTCTGGGGCCAAGAACACAATGTCTAGTGCCTTTTGTGGGTGGACAATAATTCCCACCTACTTGTTCCTGCTAGATGCGAAAGGAACTCGCTCGCGGCGGGGGCGGGGGGGGGCAGAAAGTCATGGAATGGGCGAGAAGGAGGGGGAGGCAAAGCCTGGAGATGGGGGCGACAGCCCAGGAGCCCTTGTGGCGCACTCTCCCGACGGGAGGCGAACTGCGCACGCGCGCCAGTGGGGGGGCCGAGTAACGGGAGAGGGGGCGCGCGAGGGAGGGAGACGGGAAAGCGCGAGCCAGGGAGAGGCCGGGGGCGCGGGCGCGCGACGGCGCCGCGGGCCCGAAGCCCCGCGAAGGGCACGACGCGCGCGCAGCCCCGACAGGCGAAGCCCAGGCGACAGGGGCGCCCACGGGGCCGGGGGGCCGGGATGCGCGCCGAAGGCGGGAGGGCGGGGGGAAGCAGGCAAAGACAGCCTGAGGAGGCCGCGCCGAGGACGGTCACCCGCAAGTGCGGGTAACGGGCCGCGGGGGGGGGGGGGGTGCCGTCACCAGCGGGAGGGGGAGGGTAGAGAGGAGGGACGCCATCCGCCAGCCGTGTCGCCCGACCCCGCGGGCCCCTCCCGCGCCACGTCCCGCCCCTACCCCCCGCCCCCCAGCAAGGGTCCCCGCCCGCGGCCGCGGCGGTCCCACTCACAGTCTCTCCTCCTCGCCTCCTCCTCCTCCTCCGCTCGGCGCGGCAGCGGCGGCGGCGGCCATTTTCCGGACGGCTTTTACCACAGCCCTCTCTCCGAGAGGAGGGAGCGCGCGCGCCGCCGACGCCGAGACCCCGCACGGCCGACGTCGCGCCCCGCCCTCCCGGCCGGCTTGCGCGCAGCTGCACCTGCGCGCCTGCGCCCCGCCCCCGGTGCCTGAGCGAGCCGGCGCTCCATTGGATGCGGCGGCCAGGGTGGGGCGGGGCCTCGGTGGCGGCGACCCCAATTGGCGAGACTCTATGTCCGTTCTGGCGAGGGAAAAGGGGGCGGACGTCCCGTCTAGCTGCCGATTGGCTGCCAACGGCCGTCATTTGGGGAAAAGAGGAGGCTTGGGCGCTGAGGGGATGGTTTAGTGGGCGGAATTTGAATATTAAGGATTAATAGGCCTTTGCGGATGCTGGGGCCAAGCGACGGCCTAGGCTCCAGACGCCTGTTTTAGCGACCATCCTGGGCCCTTGACCTGCTGTCCGCAAACACACAAACTACATTGCTATAAGCCTCCCGCAACAGCCACATTTTCTCAGTATCACCACCTTCAGTACAAACAGCAAAGTTGCCTTACATTGTTCCAGACAAGAGACCTTGGTTTACGAGGCCTACCCAAGGCGTTCTTTCATTTGAGCCTACCGTGTGCCACACTCTCAAAGGGGCAAGGAATAAACTGAACTACGAATTGTAGCCTTGACCTTCTTGCAACTCTGGTGGGGCAAGAAGGTGCATGCCAAGGCTTGCACGAAACCTGTCATGGTTGGATGAGATGGTTTGGGGTGAGTGGACAGAGGGGGCAGTGGGAACACAAAGAAGTCAGCACTCGGCCCGGAAGAGGTGATTGGGGATCCCACAACGCTGGTATAGAAAAATATTTAAGAGTATGAAAAAAGTTTTAGCTAATGGGGGCTTCCCTTGTGGCTCAGGTGGTTAATAATCCATCTGCAATGCAGGAGACCTGGGTTCCATTTTGGGGTTGAAAAGATCCCCTGGAGAAGGGAAAGACTACCCCACTCCAAGTATTCTGGCCTGGGTGAGGTTGAAGAGTCAGACGCGACTGAGTGACTTTCACTTCACTTCACTTTAGCTAATGGAGTGTTCAGGATAGGACTGTCTGTCAAGGCAACTTTACTCTGATTCCAGCTATCATCCAATACATCCAATGCTCTTTTTGCTACTTCTCCAGTTAAGAAGGAACCTTCTGATGTGACTCCCTACCCCACCCCCATTCATTTATTAAATCCATGTTATGTACCAGGCACTGTTACAGTCTCTGGATGCAGAGTACTGAGGAAGACACCAAATTAACATTCTTGTAGGGGAAGATTCAGAGTGAACATACAAAAAGTATAAAATAAAATGTCACATAGTGATAAGAATTTGGGGTAGATAAAGCAACGGTGAAAGGGGTGCTATTTAGATGTCCACTGGCTTTTGCTCTCATTTTATTCCCCCATAGGGTTATCTGTGACCAGTGTCTTCTCCTGGAAAAACTCTGTTAGCCTTTGCCCTGCTTCATTTTGTACTACAAGGCCAAACTTGCCTGTATCTCTTGACCTACTTTTGCATTCCAATCCCCTATGATGAAAAGGACATCTTTTTTTGGTATTAGTTCTAGAAGGTCTTGTAGGTCTTCATAGAACTGTTTGACTTCAGCTTCTTCAGCATTAGTGGTTGGGGCACAGACTTGGATTACTGTGATGTTGAATGGTTTATCTTGGAAACAAACAGATCATTATGTTGTTTTTGAGATTGCATTTCTAACTCTTTTGTTGACTATGAGGGCTACTCCATTCCTTCTAAGGGATTCTTGCCCACAGTAGTAGATATAATGATCATCTGAATTAAATTCACCCATTCTGGTCCATTTCAGTTCACTGATTCCTAAAATGTTGATATTCACTCTTGCCATCTCCTGTTTGACCACATCCAATTTACTTTGATACATGGACCTAACATGCCAGGTTCTTATGTAAGACTCTTCTTTTTTTTTTTTTTCCATTTATTTTTATTAGTTGGAGGCTAATTACTTTACAGCATTGCAGTGGTTTTTGTCATACATTGAATTAGCCATGGATTTACATGTATTCCCCATCCCGGTCCCCCCTCCCACCTCCCTCTCCACCCCATCCCTCTGGGTCCTCCCAGTGCACCAGGCCTGAGCACTTGTCTCATGCATCCAACCTGGGCTGGTGATCTGTTTCACCCTAGATATACATGTTTTGATGCTGTTCTCTTGAAACATCCCACCCCCGGGTTCTCCCATAGAGTCCACAAGTCTGTTCTATACATCTGAGTCTCTTTTTCTTTTTTTGCATATAGGGTTATCATTACCATCTTTCTAAATTCCATATATATGTGTTAGTATACTGTAATGGTCTTTATCTTTCTGGCTTACTTCGCTCTGTATAATGGGCTCCAGATTCACCCATCTCATTAGAACTGATTCAAATGAATTCTTTTTAACGGCTGAGTAATATTCCATGGTGTATATGTACCACAGCTTCCTCATCCATTCATCTGCTGATGGGCATCTAGGTTGCTTCCATGTCCTGGCAATTATAAACAGTGCTGCGATGAACATTGGGGTGCACGTGTCTCTTTCAGATCTGGTTTCCTTGGTGTATATGCCTAGAAGTGGTATTGCTGGGTCATATGGCAGTTCTATTTCCAGTTTTTTAAGAAATCTCCACACTGTTTTCCATAGCGGCTGTACAAGTTTGCATTCCCACCAACAGTGTAAGAGGGTTCCCTTTTCTCCACACCCTCTCCAGCATTTATTGCTTGTAGACTTTTGGATAGCAGCCATCCTGACTGGTGTGTAATGGTACCTCATTGTGGTTTTGATTTGCATTTCTCTGATAATGAGTGATGTTGAGCATCTTTTCATGTGTTTTTTAGCCATCCGTATGTCTTCCTTGGAGAAATGTCTGTTTAGTTCTTTGGCCCATTTTTTGATTGGGTCATTTATTTTTCTGGAGTTGAGCTGGAGGAGTTGCTTGTATATTTTTGAAATTAATCCTTTGTCTGTTGCTTCATTTGCTATTATTTTCTCCCAATCTGAGGGCTGTCTTTTCACCTTGCTTATAGTTTCCTTTGTTGTACAAAAGCTTTTAAGTTTCATTAGGTCCCATTTGTTTATTTTTGCTTTTGTTTCTAAAATTCTGGGATGTGAGTCATAGAGGATCCTGCTGTGATTTATGTCGGAGAGTGTTTTGCCTATGTTCTCCTCTAGGAGTTTTATAGTTTCTGGTCTTACATTTAGATCTTTAATCCATTTTGAGTTTATTTTTGTGTATGGTGTTAGAAAGTGTTCTAGTTTCATTCTTTTACAGGTGGTTGACCAGTTTTCCCAGCACCACTTGTTAAAGAGGTTGTCTTTTTTCCATTGTATATCCTTGCCTCCTTTGTCGAAGATAAGGTGACCATAGGTTTGTGGATTTATCTCTGGGCTTTCTATTCTGTTCCATTGATCTATACTTCTGTGTAAGACTCTTCTTTACAGCATCGGATCTTACTTTCACTGAAATCAGATTGATTATATTCTTTGCAGCCGAAGATGGAGAAGCTCTATACAGTCAGCAAAAACAAGACCTGGAGCTGACTGTGGCTCAGATCATGAGCTCCTTATTGCAAAATTCAGATTTAAATTGAAGAAAGTAGGGAAAACCACTAGGCCATTCAGGTATGATCTAAATCTAAATCCCTTATGCAGTGGAAGTGACAAATAGATTCAAGGGATTAGATCTGATAGACAGAGTGCCTGAAAAACTATGGATGGAGGTTTGTAACATTGTACAGGAGGCAGTGACCAAAATCATCCCAAAGAAAAATACAAGAAGGCAAAATGGTTGTCTGAGGAGGTCTTAAAGACAGCTTAGAAAGGAAGAGAAGTGAAAAGGCAAAGGAGAAAGGGAAAGATATACCCAACTGAATGCAGAGTTCCAGAGAACAGCAAGGAGAGATAAGAAAGCCTTCTTAAGTGAACAATGCAAAGAAATAGAGGAAAACAATAGAATGGGAAAGACTAGAGATCTCTTCAAGAAAATTGGAGATACAAAGGGAATATTTCATGCAAAGATGGGCACAATAAAGAACAGAAATGGCAAGGACCTAATAGAAGCAGAAGAGATTAAGAAGATGTGGCAAGAATACACAGAAGAACTGTACAGAAAAGGTCTTAATGACCAGATAACCACAATGGTGTGGTCACTCACCTAGAGTCAGATATCCTGGAGTGTGAAGTCAAGTGGGCCTTAGGAAGCATTACTACAAGCAAAGCTAGTGGAGGTGATGGAACTCCAGCTGAGCTATTTCAAATACTAAAAGATGATGCTGTGAAAGTGCTGCACTCAATATGTCAGCAAATTTGGAAAACTCAGCAGCGGCCACAGGACTGGAAAAGGTCAGTTTTCATTCCAATCCCAAAGAAAGGCATGCCCAAAGAATGTTCAAACTACCGCACAATTGCACTCATTTCACATGCTAGCAAGGTAGTGCTCAAAATCCTTCAAGCTGGGCTTCAACAGTACATGAACTGAGAACTTCCAGATGTTCAAGCTGGATTTAGAAAAGGCAGAGGAACCAGAGATCAAATTGCCAACATCCGTTGGATCATGGAAAAAGCAAGAGAATTCCAGAGAAACATCTACTTCTGCTTCATTGACTATGACAAAGCCTTTGACTGTGTGGATCACAACAAACTGTGGAAAATTCTTCAAGAGATGGGAATACCAGACCATCTTACCTGCCTCCTGAGAAACCTGTATGCAGGTCAAGAAGCAACAGTTAGAACTGGACATGGAACAATGGACTGGTTCCAAATTGGGAAAGGAGTACATCAAGGCTGTATATTGTCACCCTGCTTATTTAACTTATATGCAGAGTACATCATGCAAAATGCCGGGCTGGATGAATCACAAGCTGGAATCAAGATTGTTGGGAGAAATATCAACAACCTCAGATACACAGATGATACCACCCTAATGGCAGAAAGTGAAGAGGAACTAAAGAACTTCTTGATGAGGGTGAAAGAGGAGAGTGAAAAGCCTGGCTTAAAACTCAGCATTCAAAAACTAACATCATGGCATCCAGTCCCATCACTTCATGGCAAATAGATGGGGGGAAAGTAGAAGCAGTAACAGATTTTATTTTCTTGGGTTCCTAAATCACTGTGGATGGTGACTGCAGCCATGAAATAAAAAGATGCTTGCTCTTGGAAAGAAGGCTATGAGAAACCTGTGTGTGTTAAGTTGCTTCAGTTGTGTCCAACTCTTTGCGACCCTATGGGCTGTAGCCCACCAGGCTCCTCTTTCCATGGGATTCTCCAGGCAAGAATACTGGAGTGGGTTGCCATGCCCTCCTCCAGGGGATCTTCTCGACCCAGGGATCGAACCCATGTCTCTCATGTCTCCTGCATTGGCAGGCAGGTTCTTAATTCACTAGCACCACCTGGGAAGCCCTATGACATATCTAGACAGTGTATTAAAAAGCAGAGACATCACTTTGCCAACAAAAGTGTAGAGTCAAAGGTATAGTTTTTTTAGTAGTCGTGTATAGATGTGAGAGTTGGACCCTAAAAAAGGCTGAGTGCCAAATAATTGATGCTTTGGAACTGTGGTGCTGGAGAAGACTCTTGAGAGTCCCTTGGACTGCAAGGAGATCAAACCAGTCAATCCTAAAGGAAATCAACCCTAAATATTCATTGGAAGGACTGATGCTGAAGCTGAAGCTCCAATACTTTGGCCACCTGATGCAAAGAACTGACTCATTGGAAAAGACCCTGATACTGGGAAAGATTGAAGGCAAAAGGAGAAGGGGGTGGCAAAGGATGAGATGGTTAGATAGCATCACTGACTCAATGGACATGAATTTGAGCAAACTCTGGGAGATAGTGAAGGACAGGGGAGCCTGACATGCTGCAGTCCATGGGGTTGCAAAGAGTCAGATACGACTTAGTGACTGAACAACAACAATTCCAATCATAAACAGAAAAGAAAGAAGTTCCTTCAAACTTACTTTATGAGACTAATATAATTACTAAAACAAACCAATGAAAGGATGACACAAAATATGGAAATGGATGTAAAAATTCTAGACAAACCGAATCCAGCAGTATGTATTGATATATCCTAACCAAGCTGAGTTTTATTCTAAGATTGCCAGGATGGTTTAAAATTAGAAAACCAGACTTAACAAATTTAAGGGAAGCAAATTATATGACCATGTCAATATATGCAGAAAAAGCCTTTGATAAAATTCAATACTTACTTTTGATAAAAACAAAACTAACAACAACTTAGAGAACTATGAATAGAAGGGAATTTTCTTAATCTGATCAAAATCACCTATTAAAAACTTAAAGCAAACATCATGTTTAATGGTGTTAAATTGGAACAAAGCAAGAAACAGAAGATTTTTGGTGCAACATCATTCGTGTAAAATAAAACACACATCCTTCACCACCCGTTCTCTTTTAAACCTTATCCTTGGAGTTTCACTGTGATGAGAAAGACCCATTAACCCCAAATAGATTCCCTTGGTGTTAGGATGCAGGCATACAGATCCAGCCAGTAACAAGCTGGAAAAGAAATGGGGGAAAAAAGCATTCAACTTAGGCTACAAAAATTATAAAACAGTTTGGAATAAACAATAAAACATGCCAAAAAACTATATTAAAAAGTATAAAACTTTACTGAAAAAAATAAAGTAAAACTTTACTGAAAAAAAAGAAGACCTGAAAAAATAGAAACTACCACAGTTCTGGAAAGGAAGAGCTGACATAATAAAGATGTCAATTCTTCATAAATTAATCTGGAAATTATTTGCCTGAGTCAAAATCTAGGCGTTTTTATGGACTTTTAGCAAGTTAATTCTAGATCAAGAAGAGTACGTATTCAAGACATGTTTGAAACAAAAAACCAATGGTGAGGGTCTTGACAAATTCCTTAGTTTGAATAAATGGGACTTAAATTATACAATTTCACTCTTGCCATTGAAAAGTAGAAAAATAAACTAGAGTGTAAAGTATCTACTAGTAGAATTTTAAATGGGCCATTTTAAAAAATAGGATGACTATAAAAATTTTTAAATGCATCCCCTTGAAAATGGGACTATATAAGATAAAAAACAAGAACAATATAGTATAGATAGCAATTGACAGAAAAGCCACAATCTGGAGGATTTTACTGATATGGCAGACAGATCATAAACTTTTACTCTGTCTTTCTAAAAACCCCTGAACTGATAGAAAGCATATATATTTTTAGAGTAAGTCCAAAATGACCACAGAAAATAAGAAAGGTAAAACAGTTCAAAATTTTAGAACTAACATCCCAGATGATACCACAAAACATGAAACACACAAATATATTTCAAACACTATGGAACATTTCGTAAAGTTGCTTATGAATTAAAGTTTGTTTTTTTTAAACTCAGTAAATTCCAAAACGTAGAAATCATGCAGTTGTCTCTGGCAACAATACAATAAAATTAAAACTTAAGAACAAAAGAATGGGCAAAAGTAAAACAAAACCAAACCAAAAATGCACTCTCCACTTGAAAGTTTTAAAATAGGCTTCAAAATAACTCTTTGGTTAAAGAGGAAACTTAGAGTAAAATTATAAACTCTTCAGAAATGACCAACAATGAGAGCCTTACATATTAAAACCTATGCTATGTGGCCAAACTGGTCATCTAGAAAAATTAATAACTGTAACTACATTTATTAGAAAAGAGGAAAATATAGAGGACGGATGGAGTTGGAGTTTGCAATTCGCAGATGCAAACTATTATATTTGGGATGGCTAAACAACCAGGTCCCACTGTATAGCACAGGGAACTATATTCAATATCCTGTGATAAAGCATAATGGAAAAGAATTTTTTAAAAAAGAATGTCTATATGTGTAACTGAAGTCATCTTGCTGTACAGCAGACATTAAACACAACATTGTAAATCAACTATACTTCAATATAAAAAAACAAAGAAACATCTGACTTACTAAAAAGAGGAAAATAGATAAGAAGTGAATTGATTCTGACACACCATGCGCATATTTCTGTGTGCACACAGGGGATCTCCTTTCTTTATCATGAGACGCTCACTACGAGAAAAGTGTCCAGGAGCAAAAAGGTATAAATTCATCAGAGTGAAGGGAATGTGGTGAGGATGGGAGGTTATCCTCAATGGACAGATTTCAACAATTTTTTGGAGATCAAGATGGGAATTAGTTGATGAATAAAACAGGCAGGAAAAATTCAGCCTAGAATATTAGACAGAGGGACCACGGAGTAGGTGGGAGCCAGTTGGCCAGATATAACACCAGAGAGTAGGCTCACAATCAGCAAGCATGTGGTGGAAGGCAATAGAATTAAATGGGTCTGAACACCTGGGGATTCATTGCAGGCCCCTGTACAGAGTGGTTGCATCATTTGAAACCTCCTCTCCTCTACCAGACAACTGAGTTAGCAGCTGTAGCAGGCCTGCAGGGAAAATACCTGACAGTTCTCCAAAGCAATTGAATGAAACATCTGTTGAAAACTAGGGCTTCCTGCATGCATGTGGGCAACTCTGTTCCTCAACTCCTTGTTTTCCACTGAGGAGTCATAGCAGGAAAACGGACCTATTCCCCTTAAACCTGATTAAATCTCCAAAGCTATCCAGCCCTTCTTTGCTGAATATAAACCAACCAAAAAGCATCATCAGAAATTTGAAGAGAGCCTTCAATGTGAAAAATAGTCAAATACAACTATAGGTGAAAAATGAACTTGGAAGAATCCCAGAAAATGTGGAGGGAAACATGAGAAATTTTAAAATTTTAATTAGCATATCAGAGAACTAAGAAAATATTTTATCCAAAGAACAAGAACAGAATATTATGTAAAAGGAGTGGAGGATAAGAAATAATTATTGTAAATTAAATGTGATTATTAAAGTTCAAATTTCAATTGAAATATTGAAAGATAGAACTGAAGAAGTCTCCTAGAAAATAGAACAAAGCAACACAGACAAAAAATATGAGAGAAAATATAAGGATTTCGGTGAGTGATCTAGGAAGTCCAGCCAGCAGCCAACAATAGTTTTTGTCAAATAAAAGCAAGAAAAAGGAATAGGAATCAGACCTCATAATAATACTGGAGGATAAAAGATAATAGGACAACAATTTAAAAAATATAATAAGGCAATGCTTTCCAACTTCCAAGAGAAAATGATTTTCAATTGAGAATTCTACACCCGCCAAAATATCCATCAAGTGTGACAGTGAAATAAAAATATGTAATACCTAAGAAAATTTACCTCTCAAATATATTTTCTTGGGAAGCTACTTGGGCTTCCATGATAGCTCCATCAGTAAAGAATCTGCCTGCAATGCAGGAGACCCTTGTTCGATTCCTGGGTCAGGAAGATCTGCTGGACAAGGGATAGCTCCCCACTCCAATATTCTTGTGGCTCAGCTGGTAAAGAATTCACCTACATCGAGGGAGACCTAGGTTTGATCCCTGAGTTGGGAAGATCCCCTGGAGAAGGGAAAGGCTATCCACTCCAGTATTCTGGCCTGGAGAATTCCATGGACTGTATAGTCCATGGGGTCGCAAAGAGTCAGACACGACTGAGCAACTTTCACTAGGAAGCTACTTAAGGATGTTCTCCAGTAAAACAAGAGCATTAAGCCAAGAAAAAGGAAGACATAGGATCCATAAGAGAGTGGATCAAATCCAGGAAAGCTGTGACAGGGAATATCAAGGTTGCCAACTGGACAGAAGTCCTGATTGGCAATCAGTCCAGATTGGAAGATGAGAATGGCAGGCTCTGGGAGAGAGGAAAAGTTTAAAAAAAATCTTTTAAAAAACGTTTTAAAGTGTATGTATGTGAACTCAACATATTAGATAGTGTGATTGGGAGTTTGAAGAAAATTGAATTTGATCATGGTAATTAGTTCAAGAAAATAAGGAAAGCAGTTAGAAACAGCAGGGAAAAAAAGAACTGCACTGTAAGCTATCATCAAAATAAGAAGCAAAGTAAAATATAATTCTACCAGTTGATGATGTTTAAGAAAAGAGAATCTGTTAGCCCTTGACACTAAGAAACTTCTCTTTTCAAATGGCCCAGGGGTCTTCAAATTAGATTTATAAGAAGGAAATGT
The DNA here is from genome assembly GCF_023699985.2 of Odocoileus virginianus. Classification (NCBI taxonomy): domain Eukaryota; kingdom Metazoa; phylum Chordata; class Mammalia; order Artiodactyla; family Cervidae; genus Odocoileus; species Odocoileus virginianus. The sequence goes on from NW_027224280.1 coordinate 715,363, forward strand.
AATCCTCTTTTTGATTGGACTTTTTAAAATATTTACAGAAACATCCTAATGTGAATTTTTATCTTTGATTTTTCAACTTTTAGAGTCAACCTATGCACAAACATGGACAGAGAGGTTTTTTTTATAGGGTGGGACACAGCTCTCTTCCCCCCAGGGGTAGTAAAGGGTTAACTCATCAGCCTTGGGTGTTTCTGAGGGTGGTCTTGGTGACCCCTGACATACCATATTTTATATTCACACTGTTATCTTTAGTTCTTTGTAAGTTTGAATAATACACTCAGATCTCTTGTTCTATTAACTTTCTATACCCATGTATCTTTGACCACTTGGTATCAGCTACACTTATATTGTCAGAGTTAGCATTTTTATACCATATAATACTATATATACCATTTATATACCATATAATACCATAGCATTATATACCATACTGATAAAGATGAAAAGATAATCACTAAGGTGGAGGTAGGAGACTGGAGGAAATTCAGGGAACAAAAGCATATTGGGGTTTGAAGGTGCTCAAGAAATCACAGAAGAAGCTGAAGTTGATCAGTTCTATGAAGACCCAGAAGACCTCCTAGAACTAACACCAAAAAAAGATGTTCTATTCATCATAGGGGATTGGAATGCAAAAGTAGGAAGTCAAGAGATACCTGGAGTAACAGGCAAGTTTGGCCTTGGAGTACAAAATGAGCAGGGCAAAGGCTAACAGAATTCTGCCAAGAGAACGCACTGGTCATAGCAAACACCTTTTTTCAACAACACAAGAGACGACTTTACACATGGACATCACCAAATGGTCAATACTGAAATCAGATTGATTACATTCTTTGTAGCTGAAGATGGAGAACTGTATACAGTCAGCAAAAACAAGAGCCGACTATGGCTCAGATCATCAACTCCCCATAGCAAAATTCAGGCTTAAGCTAAAGAAAGCGGGGGAAACCACTTGAGGCCAGTCAGGTATGACTTAAATCAAATCCCCTATGAATATACAGTGGAGGTGACAAATAGATTCAAGGGATTAGATCTAGTAAACAGAGTGCCTGAAGAACTATGGACAGAGGTCCATAATATTGTACAGGAGGCAGCAAACAAAACCATCCCAAAGAAAAAGAAATGTAAGAAGGCAAAGTGGTTGTCTGAGGAGGCTTTACAAATAGCTGAGGAAAGAAGAGAAGCAAAAAGCAAGGGAGAAAGGGAAAGGTACACCCAACTAAATGCAGAGTTCCAGAGAATAGCAAGGAGAGACAAGAAGGCCTTCTTCAATGAACAATGCAAAGAAATAGAGGAAAACAACAGAAGGGAAAGACTAGAGATCTCTTCAAGAAAATTGGAAATATCAAAGGAACATTTCATCCAAAGATGGGCACAATAAAGGACAGAAATGGTAAAGACCTAATAGAAGCAGAAGAGATCAAGAAGAGATGGCAAGAATACACAGAAGAACTGTACAAAAAAGATCTTAATGACCCAGATAACCACGATGGTGTGGTCACTCACTCAGAGCCAGACATTCTGGAGTGTGAAGTCAAGTGGGCCTTAGGAAGCACTGCTGTCAATAAAGCTAGTAGAGGTGATGGAATTCCAGCAGAGCTATTTAAAATCCTAAAAGATGATGCTGTGAAAGTGCTGCACTTAATATGTCAGCGAATCTGGAAAACCCAGCAATGGACACTTAATATGTCAGCGAATCTGGAAAACCCAGCAGCAGACACAGGTCTCAAAAAGGTCAATCCTCATCCCACTTCCCAAGAAGGGCAGTACTAAAGAATGTTCAAACCACTGGACAATTGCACTCATCTCCCATGCTAGTAAGGTTATGCTCAAAATCCTCCAAGCTAGGCTTCAGCATTATGTGAACCGAGAACTTCCAGATGTTCAAGCTGGGTTTAGAAACCTCAGAACAACTAGAAACCAAATTGCCAACATCTGCTGGATCATAGAGAAAGCAAGGGAATTCCAGAAAAACATCTACCTCTGTTTCATTGACTACAACCCCCCTCTGCCGCAGGCCCGGGGTCCCCATCTGTCCCCCTTCCTCACTCCTGTCTGCACTTCTACCCCGGTCATCATGCAAGGGATGCATGAGCTCCACCAGCCTGAGCAAGTCTTTCAGGATCCAAGAGAGGAGGAGGGCCTTATGGAGGCACAGTTCATTTGGTGTGAGGAGGAGAAGGAAGAGGTGGAGGAGGAGGAGGAGGAGTTGGGGGAGGAGGTCATAGCTTCTCTTCCAAGTAGCAAGTGTCTTTTAACTTCATGGCTGAAGTCACCATCTGCAGACTACACTAAAGCCTTTGACTGTGTGGATCATAACAAACTGTGGAAAGCTCTTAAAGAGATGGGAATACCAGACCATCTTACCTGTCTCCTGAGAAACCTGTATGTGGGTCAAGAAGCAACAGTTAGAACCCTGTATGGAACAACTGACTGGTTCAGGATTGAGAAAGGAGTACAACAAGGCTGTTTATTGTCACCCTGTTTATTTAACTTATATGCAGAGCACATCATGTGAAATGCCAGGCTGGATGAGTTACAAGCTGGAATCAAGATTTCTGGGAGAAATGTCAACAACCTCAGATATGTGGATGATACCACTATAATGGCAGAAAGTGAAGAGGAACTAAAGAGCCTCTTGATGAGGGTGAAGGAGGAGAGTGAAAAAGCTGGCTTAAAATTCAATATTAAAAAAAAAAAAAACTAAGATCATGGCATCCAGCCCCATTACTTCATGGCAAATAGAAGGGGAAAAGGTGGAAGCAGTGACAGATTTCCTCTTCTTGGGCTCTAAAATCACTGCAGATGGTGACTGCAGCCATGAAATTAGAAGATGATTGCTTCTTGGCAGGAAAGCTATGACAAACCTAGTTCAATTCAGTTCAGTTCAGTCGCTCAGTCACATCTGACTCTTTGTGACCCCATGGACTGCAGCACGCCAGGCTTCCCTGTCCATCACCAACTCCTGGAGCTTGCTCAAACTCATGTCCATCAAGTTGGTGATGCCATCCAACCATCTCATCCTCTGTTGTCCCCTTCTCCTCCTGCCTTCAATCTTTCCCAGCATCAAGGTCTTTTCCAATGAGTCAGTTCTTTGCATCAGGTGGCCAAAGTATTGGCATTTCAGCTTCAGCATCAGTCCTTCCAATGAATATCCAGGACTGATTTCCTTTAGGATGGACTGGTTTGATCTCCTTGCAGTCCAAGGGACTCTCAAGAGTCTTCTCCAACACCACAGTTCAAAAGCATCAATTCTTTGGCGCTCAGCTTTCTTTATGGTCCAACTCTTACATCCATACATGACTACTGGAAAAACCATAGCTTTGACTAGATGGACTTTGCTGGCCAGGTAAGTCTCTGCTTTTTAATGTGCTATCTAGGTTGGTCATAGCTTTTCTTCCAAGGAGCAAGTATCTTTTAATTTCATGACTGAAGTCACCATCTGTAGTGATTTTGGAGCCCAAGAAAATAAAGTCTGTCACTGTTTCCATTGTTTCCCCATCTATTTGCCATGAAGTGACAGGACCGGATGCCATGATCTTCATTTTTTGAATGCTGAGTTTTAAGCCAGCTTTTTCACTCTCCTCTTTCAAACCTAGACAGGGTGTTAAACCTAGACAGTTGGCAAAGACATCATTTTGCCAACAAACATTCATTAAGTCAAGGCTATGGTCTTTCCAGTAGTCATGTATGGATGTGAGAGCTGGACATAAAGAAGGCAGAGCACCAAAGAATTGATGCTTTCAACTGTGGTGCTGGAGAAGACTCTTGAGAGTCCCTTGGACTGCAAGGATATCAAACCAGTCAATCCTAAAGGAAATCAACACTGAATATTCATTGGAAGGACTGATGCTGAAGCTAAAGCTCCAATACTTTGGCCATCTGATATGAACAGCCAACTCATTGGAAAAGACCACAGTGCTGGGAAAGATTGAAGCAGAAAAGAAGAGAAGGTGACAGAGGATGAGATGGTTGGATGGCATCACCAATTCAATGGACATGAACTTGGGCAAACTTCAGGAGATGGTGAGGGACAGGGAAGCCTGGCATGCTGCAGTCCACGGGGTCATGAAGAGTCAGACATGACTTGGCAACTGAACAACAACAAAGAAATCCTATCCTACTTTTTTTCTACCTGAGAGTCATGGAACATGACAATATGATTCTAAGGTTCATCAGAATAAAGGCACATGATGAGTAAAGACAATTTTGACTCAAAGGAAGACTTGCCATACTGGCTACCCAAACACACGTGGAAATGACAATGAGGAAAAGAGTGCAGCTTTCGTGCTGAAGGAGGCAAAATATCAACGGGACTGAGAAGACCCTTGAGAAGACCCAGACACAGTCAGGGCAGATCCTCTTTCTGCTTTGTCAGCCGAACTCTGCTTAGATTCTGAATTCCACTCTTGTGTGATTCACAAAGAAATCCTGCTGCAAGGAATTGCGGTGACCCGTGACCTAGTTCCACCCAAAGAAAACTTCAGGCCGACCTTTCAGGGGCTTCTGGTAGGCCTCAGCCTCTCTAACCTGCTTGGACCAGCTGAAGGTGACATGTGAAATGGTGGCGGTAGCTCAATCAGGCCCTGGGAGTCTCTTTAGAAGTTTCTCTGTGGTTAAGGGTTCCTCTGATATAACTACTTTGTCCATTGTCTCAATCACAAGGTGCTTGTGGACATTGGGTGGCTTATAGCCACTTCTGTGAGGCCTTGGGAGATTAGAGACTTCATCAGTATGTGTTGTTATTTCCTAATTTAGATTTTCTTTCTTTCTTTCTTTTTTAGTCTGTGCTGAATTTGTTACAATATTTCTTCTGTCTGCACCTCCTGCATTGGAAGGTGAAGTCTTAACCACTGGACCACCAGGAAAGTCCCTCTAGTTTAGGTTTTTACCTTTGTTTTTTCCCTTGCTTAGGTTGACTACTGTTTTATCTTTTGGTCTCGTTTTTGGGTTCTCAGAGAACCAGTTTAGAGATTCATTTATTAGTTCTCTGATTTCTCTGTGTTCCAACTCAGTACTTTCTGTAATCACCATCCCTGTTTTCTACAATTTTCTACAATTTCTACTACATACAAATATTCTACAAGTTTTCCTGTGAATTTTTTTTTTTTACCAAAGATGATTTTGAAAGCAAGTCCTTTTAAATTCTAGAGGTAGGCTTTTTCTTTCTTTTCTTTTCCATTTTTGTTACTAACGTTCTATGCCAAGCATGTGTTTTGGACTACTTTCTTTTCTGTTTTATTGGAGTTTCAGCTTCATATTTGGTCACGGTTTCGTCTGTCACTCTGCTCGAACATGACACCCAGCAGGGGCTGTTCCTTACTGTGGTCTCCTAGCTATTGGCTGATGGCTAGTCTATCCTTTGGGGTCCTCCCAGAAACCATTCTGGTTGAGGGCATTGAATGCCAGGAAAGGGGCACCTAGGACTACTGGGAAGTAGATGGGGAGAAGTGAGGCATGAAGTCACGGGAAGAATGCAAGAGAAGATCTGGAATCCGGGAGGGCCTCGGTAGGAGCTGCAGCAGGTGCCCTGGGGGCAGAGATGGAGACAGGCAGTACCAGTCTACTCAGTCCTTCCCACCCTCTAGGCTCTGCTCAGGCCTCCTGCCATCCATCGTAGCTGGAAGCCCACTGAGCCCAGAGCCTGGGAGAGGGAGGCAGTGAGGCCTGCCCCAGAAGGGCAAGGCAGAGATGAGGTATGATATGTGGTCAAAAAGGCCTGGGGCAGTCCCGTAGCTGTTTAACATGCTGTCTAGGTTGGTCATAGCTTTTCTTCCAAGGAGCAAGTGTCTTTTAATTTCATGGCTACAGTCACCATCTGCAGTGATTTTGGAGCCCAAGAAAAGAAAGTCTGTCACTGTTTCCATTGTTTCCCCATTTATTTGCCATGAAGTGATGGGACCGGATGCCATGATCTTAGTTTTTTGAATGCTGAGTTTTAAGCCAGTTTTTTTCACTCTCCTCTTTCACTTTCATCAAGAAGCTCTGTAGTTGTTCTTCACTTTCTGCCATAAGGGTGGTGTCATCAGCGTGTCTGAGGCTACTGATATTTCTCCTCTCAATCTTGATTCCAGCTTGTGCTTCATCCAGCCTGGCATTTCTCATGACGTACTCTACATATAAGTTAAATAAGCAGGGTGACAATGTACAGCCTTGATGTACTCCTTTCCCAATTTGGAACTAGTCCATTGTTCCATGTCCAATTCTAACTGTTGCTTCTTGACCTGCATACAAATTTCTCAGGAGGCAGGTCAGGTGGTCTGGTATTCCTATCTCTTGAAGAATTTTCCACAGTTTGTTGTGATCCACACAGTCAAAGGCTTTAGCATAGTCAATGAAGCAGAAATAGATGTTTTTCTGGAATTCTCTTGCTTTTTCTATGATCCAACAAATGTTGGCAATTTGATCTCTGGTTCCTCTGCCTTTTCTAAATTCAGCTTGAACATCTGGAATTTCTCAGTTCACATACTGTTGAAGCTTAGCTTGGAGAATTTAGAATATTACTTTGCTAATGTGTGAGATGAGTGCAATTGTACAGTAGTTTGAACATTCTTTGGCATCACCTTTCTTTGGGATTGGAGTGAAAACTGACCTTTCTCAGCCCCGAGGCCGCTGCTGAGTATTCCAAATTTGCTGGCATATTGAGTGCAGCACTTTCACACCATCATCTTTTAGGATTTGAAATAGTTCAACTAGAATTCCATCACCTCCACTAGCTTTGTTCGTAGTGATGCTTCCCAAGGCCCACTTGACTCCAGGATGTCTGGCTCTAGGTGAGTGGTCACACTATCATGGTTATCTGGGTCATTAAGATCTTTTTTTGTATAGTTATTCTGTGTATTCTTGCCACCTCTTCTTAATCTCTTCTGCTTCTGTTAGGTCCATGCTGTTTCTGTCCTTTATTGCACCCATATTTGCATGAAATGTTCCCTTGGTATCTGTAATTTTCTTGAAGAAATCTCTAGTCTTTCCCATTCTGTTGTTTTCCTCTATTCCTTTGCATTGATCACTTAGGAAGCCTTTCTTATCTCTCCTTGCTGTTCTTTGGAACTCTGCATTCAGATGGGTATATCTTTCCTTTTCTCCTTTGCCTTTCACTTCTCTTCTTTTCTCAGCTATTTGTAAGGTCTCCTCAGACAACCATTTTGCCTTTTTGCATTTCTTTTTCTTGGGGATGGTCTTGATCACTGCCTCCTGTACAATGTCACAAACCTCCATTCATAGTTCTTCAGGCACTCTGTCTATCAGATCTAATCCCTTGAATCTATTTGTCACTTCCACTGTATAATCATAAGGGATTGTGATTTAGGTCATACCTGAATGGTCTAGTGGTTTTCCCTACTTTCTTCAATTTAAGCCTGAATTTTGCAATAAGGAGTTCATGATCTGAGCCACAGTCAGCTCCAGGTCTTGTTTTTGCTGACTGTATAGAGCTTCTCCATCTTCAGCTGCAAAGAATATAATCAATCTGATTTCGGTATTGACCATCTGGTGATGTCCATGTGTAGAGTCATCTCTTGTGTTGTTGGAAGAGGGTGTTTGCTATGACCAGTGCATTCTCTTGGCAAAACTCTGTTAGCCTTTGCCTTGCTTCATTTTGTACTCCAAGGCAAACTTGCCTGTTACTCCAGGTATCTCTTGATTTTCTACTTTTGCATTCTAGTCTCCTATGATGAAAAGGACATCTTTTTGGGGTGTTAGTTCTAGAAGGTCTTGTAGGTCTTCACAGAACCACTCAACTTCAGCTTCTTTGGCATTAGTGGTTGGGGCATTGACTTGGATTACTGTGATAGTGAGTAGTTTGGCTTGAAAATGAACAGAGATCATTCTGTCACTTTTGAGATTGCACCTAAGTACTGCATTTCAGACTCTTGTTGACTATGAGGGCTACTCCATTTCTTCTAAGGGATTCTTGCCCTTAGATTTGCCCATTCTGGTCCATTTTAGTTCACTGATTCCTAAAATGTCAGTGTTCACTCTTGCCATCTCCTGTTTGACCACTTCCAATTTACTTTGATTCATGGACCTAACATTCCAGGTTCCTATGCAATATTGTTCTTTACAGCATCGGACTTTACTTCCATCACCAGTCACATCCACAACTGGGCGTTGTTTTCACTTTGGCTCTGTCTCTTCATTCTTTCTGGAGTTATTTCTCCACTGATCTCCAGTAGCATATTGGGCACCTACCGACCTGGGAAGTTCATCTTTCAGTGTCCTATCTTTTTGCCTTTTCATACTGTTCATGGAATTCTCAAGGCAAGAATACTGAAGTGGTTTGCCATTCCCTTCTCCAGTGAACCATGTTTTGTCAGAACTCTCCACCATGACCCGTCTACACAGCATGGCTCATAGTTTCATTGAGTTAGACAAGGCTGTGATCCATGTGATCAGTTTGGTTAGTTTTCTGTGATTGTGGTTTTCATTCTGTCTGCCCTCTGATGGAGAAGGATAAGAGGCTTGTGGAAGCTTCCTGATGGGAGGGACTGACTGTGGGGGAATCTGGGTCTTCAATAATAATAATAATTCAATAATTATCATCAAACAATATAGTCAAATAATAATTAAACAATATAGTTGAACCTTTACTACTTGATTGAACAACATTGTGCTATAGCTCTTCTTGAAAGATAAGGAAGTCAGTCCACTGGAAATTTCTCCCATCTCTTCTCCCTCTAACCCAGATTTCTTTTTCTGAATTAGTATTTCCATAAAGTCACCCTTCCAGACACGGATGTTGCATTTGGTGCAACGGCTCCTGATATTCATGGACTTCATACTCACCATCCTTCTACAGAGTGTTTCCTTTCAGATAATCGCTCATTTCCAGAACGGGCTGATTACACCTGAAGCAGTTACAAAGATGACCCTGGTGCCCCTCCACCCCGTGGGCTTACCACTCCCAGCCAGTTCACCCCTTAGATGTACCAGTTCATTTAAACAGCGTGTGCTTTGGCTGTACTCTTCAGAGAAGTGTGCACTCTCAGCTGCCCCCTTCATAAATTAATAGAAAAAGGAATATTGGTGTCTGACAAAGGAGAATTCAGAGAATATGAAGTGGGACCCAAAAAGTACCATTTCATGTCAATGAGGAGAGTACTTTGCCATCAAGAAATCACTGTGAAGAATCTTTATGAGCAGCCCTTCACTGAAGCAGTTTCCTTTGTGACTGATGATTCCCTGGGATTCCCTGGTGGCTCAGCTGTTAAAGCATCTGCCTGCAATGTGGGAGACCCAGGTTTGATCCCTGAGTCGGAAAGATCCCCTGGAGAAGGAAATGGCAACCCTCTCCAGTACTCTTGCCTTGAAAATTCCATGGATGGAAGAGCCTTGGGCTCCACTTGAGCTACAGTCCATGGGGTTGCAAAGAGTTGGACACAACTGAGCGACTTTACTTTCTTTCTTTTCACTGAAGCAGAGAAAGCACAATTTGCTGGAAATGCTTGAAGAAGAAATGGGCAGGAATATAACTGCGTTTTTCTTGGGGCAAGACAGAGAAAAGGCTTTGAGTTGGTGTTTCATAGTCTTAAAGGTTGATACAGTGGGTCCAGGCAGCAACAGGGGACAGGGCCCCAGGAAAATAAAATGCCTTCCCTTCTCGGGTCCTAGAGATAGGACGCTTGACCTGTGGGGCCACATGGGGAAGCCCCAGGGTGGTCAGGAGTCAGGAGAAGCTGTAGGTTAAGGCTGTTATTGGGGTCTCTGAGGGCAAGGCGGGACAGGATGAATAGCTGTGAACAGGGTGATGACGAATGGCTGCTTTGGCTAGTCTTGGCGCGCTTTGGGCTGGGGGTGGGGGTCTCTAGTTGCTGGCTAGCAGTCTAGCAGCTGGCTTTGGGATGATGAGGGTGGAGGAATATTGCCTCCCAGGCTGTCGAAACAGATGCAGAAGGCCTGGCACTAAATTGGTTTGCACATCTAAGGCATACACCTGCCTGGACCCTTTGCTATCTCAGGAAATTGGATGGCCCAGGTAAGGGCCATGTTTCCCCAGCCAGAATGTCAAAGCCCCATAATTTACAGAAACATTGTAAATATTTACAATAGCACACAGTCAGCTAAAACTCTCTTCCATGACATAGGTATGGACCTAACAGAGTATACTACTGGAAGACATATTTTCCTGGTTCCAAGGAGAAATTGACAAAAAACGATCCCAGAGTATGCTTCAAAGGAAATTGGAAGCAATCACTTGAGTGTCCTGGGCTTGGAGAAGTCCTCTCCACCCACAGCTCCTACAATTGCCACTTCTGTGCTATACCGTCCCACTCCACACCTGAGCTCTGCACCTACTCCGGGTACCATCTCTCCCCAACTTTACAGGATTGAGAGACGTGCTGAGTTTCATCCCCCCCACCCAAAGGTACACACCATGGGGGCAAGGCTGCACCTTGTTCTGCACCCACCCTTGGCATTCGAACATCAGTTGTCCCAGCAGAGAAACTCCCAAGACACACCTGCTTGTCTATTGCCTTTGTTATCTGAAGCAGGAAGGAAATAGCATCTTTGTCATGTCATCACAGAAGGGTCCAGGCTCCCCAGAGATGGGAAGCTGGACAGAGCTGTGGTCTGGTCTCTGCTTCTCAGGGAGCTCCCTTTTGGAGACGCCAGTAAGCACGGTCATGAGCAACTACTGGGAAACAGGGCTTCCTGGTTGGGCATCTGGCAGGGCTGGGGTGGAGACCCAGGACCGCACGTGACTATCTTTTACATTTTTTTTTCCCATCCAGGCTGACTGCCTCCAGCCCTGGGACCTGGAGTTAGGCCTGACCCTCCTCTGGGGGCTCCTCCCCCATCGGCACTTTGGTTTCCTGTAGTTCTCGCCTTCCTCTGTTGGGTTGACCTTCAGGTCTCTGAGAGGAGTAGGCAGGAGGGACATTTATGAGAACTCGCTGTCTGATGATGTCTCTATCCTGCCTATTGGGCTACTTACACAGTTTGAGGTTGGAAATGATTCTACTCCGGCATCTTGAGGAATTTGTGCCTTAGCTCTGGTTTCAAGGGTTGCACTTCTGAATCTTGAGTCTTTCTCGTGACTTCTGGCCCTTCTCTCTGTAAACTTGACTCTTCCCTTTGTCCTCAGTGCTCTGAATAAAGCATCAGGGGTGTTGCTTTGACTAGTCTTGGTGAGGCCTTCTCAATTTGGCAGTTCTTGTCCTGCAATTCTGGGAGAGTGATTGGAAGGTCAGTCCCATCTGGATTCTTCAGAGAAGACACTTGTAAACCCTGCTTAGGGGCCCCAATCTGGGTACAGAGGAAAAAGAATCTCGCCCTGTCCAGGTAGAATTTCACAACCCATTGACCCCTTGCTTGATTCTCTGACTTTTGTTGTTGGCTAAGTTAGTTTCCACTCACCCACATGTTTTTTTTCTTTCTTTCTTTATTTTAATTGGAGGCTAGTTACTTTACAATATTGTGGTGGTTTTTGCCATACATTCACATGAATCAGCCATGGGTGTACATGTGTTCCCCATCCTGACCCTCCCTCCCACCTCCCTCCCCATCCCATCTCTCAGGGTCATCCCAGTGCACCAGCCCTGAGTGCCCTGTCTCATGCATCGAACCTGGACTGGCAATCTGTTTCACATATGATAATATACATGTTTCAATGCTATTCTCTCAAATCATCCCACCCTCGCCTTCTCCCACAGAGTCCAAAAGTCTATTCTTTACATCTGTGTCTCTTTTGCTGTCTCACATATAGGGTCATCATTACCATCTTTCTAAATTCCATATATATGTGTTAATATACTGTATTGTCACCCACATGTTTTCTCAGCTCACAAAATGTTATTGCTGGAGCCTTAGCCTCTGCCCTCCAGTTTCGTGGAGATTCATGGTTTTTTTTCTCTCAAATGTCTCTGGACTGTAGTTTACTGAAGGGCAGAATTAGATACAGACGTGCAGTCTGCTCTCTCAACTTGAAATTAAACTGTGCATTTTTATGTTCAGAGCAGCTTTACTGTAACAGTTCCAACTGGAAACATCTCAAATGTCCTTCAGAGTATGAATGAGGAGCCGACTGTGGTCCGTCACACAAGGGAATCCTGCTCAACAACAAAGAGGAAGGAAATACTGAAAGATGCAGCCACCTGGGTGAACCTCCAAGTAATCGTGCTGAGTGAAAGAAGCCAAGAGAAAAAAAAAAGTCTATATTGTGAGTCCATTGATATATTAATAAAACTATAGAAAATGCAGAGAACAATCATATAGTGATAGAAAGCAGAGGGGGATTGCCCAGGGATTGGAGTGCTGCAGAGAAGGGATTTAGAGGGGGTACAAGGAATTTTCTGGAGTGATGCCTACACTCATCTTGATTGTGGTGCTTTCCTGGGTGTATATATGTGCCAAAATGTACCATGTTGTCACTTTAAACAATATGCTTTTCATATGTAAGTTATACTTCAATAAAGCTACTTGAAATAAAGCACAGGAAATATGTTTTACACTGTAAAGAGCAATTCTGCAGTGAACACCTGGGTCAGCACTTGGAGCTCAGTCAGCCCTCTTTCCACATCTTGTCTGCATTTTTGCAATCATCACGTCCTCATTCTTCTTTAGACTATTGCCTGCTAAAGAAGCTTGCCAAACAAGAGTTTCCCTTGGCCTATTTTGGGACTTTATGTGGATGGAATAACGCAGTATAGGTTAGTTTGTGTGTCTCTTCTTTCACTCGCCATAATGTTTATGCGATTCACCCGTGTTATTCAACCCAACTATGCTTAAATAATTGTCATTCCAATATGATCTTTCAATGTCTGAATACAGCACAGTTGATTTCTCTGTTCTACTGCTGATGGGCACTTACATGCTTTCCAGTTTTTGCTTGTGACAAAGAGGCAAACGTTCTGTGAAAGTTCATCTTGGAGTCTGTGCCCAGCATGTCTCTCCATTGGGAACAGTCACCCAAGGGAGACACCTGCACCAAGTCACGGTCCCAGCAGCAGTGCCCGAGTGCTCCTGACACTTGGCGTCCCTTGCCCACTTGGCACTACTGTCAGAGCTGGTATTGTTCATTCTCACTCACCTGGTGCGTGAGTCATGGTATCTTCTTGTGGGTTTTCTGTCTTTCTTCCCCTCTGAAGAAGCAGAGGAATATCAGGAAAAGACACCAAGATGGGAAGGTGGGAGAAGCTTTGGGGGCCAGCGTGAGGTTGGAACCTTCACATGGGAGGTCCCCTTTGCCTGCCAACTCACACCCAGGAGTGCCTGAGCTCCCATCAAGACCCCTATTTGGGGCACAGTTGCAGTAGGGGGGACTCCTGTCCTCATCGGAGTCCTTCTGTACAGTCTCCAACCCACCAGAGAGTTCAAGAAGATACTTCTCCTGGGTTAGGATGAGGCTTTCTCTTCCGTATGTATACCAGTAGGAGGAGTTTCCTGTGAAAGCTAACCACTTCCAGAGGAAATGAACAAGCAAAGGCACCGAGGTTCTCAAAACCCCACAGAACCCCTGTTCTGGTTGGGCTCAAAGAGTCTCAGGACACAAATCTTTGGAAGTGGAAGCTTCCACACCCACAAGGATGTAAAAGTCCTGCTCCCTCGAGGTAAGGACACAGAAGAAACTGTGGGTTGGCTTGGAGCGCTGGCAGGGTCTGGGCCACATGCACACTCACAGCTCACCTCCAAGGGCTGGGCCTCTGAGCAAAAACCTCAGAGGAAGCTCCTGAGGTGGCTTTCCTGACAAGGACCAGCGAAATGGAAAGAGACTGTTCTAAATCATCTACAGTCTGGCATTGCCATCAAGCAGGCTGGCAGGAAGACAGCTTTACTTATTCTATTCCCTCAAAAGAAAATCGTGTTTTCACAATTACTGTCCTATAAAGATGCCATCAGAGTGTGCAGCCAAAATGAAGTGAGAAAAAGATAACACCGTTCCCTCAAGTTGAAGTGATCATACAACAACAACAGAATTTTGTGGGTTTTTGTTGTTTTGTGGTAGTAGCCAACTGTTTGAAGTGTGTAATTTGTTGGCATTTCTGGTCGATAAACCTATTCAGATCCTTAAGTGAATTCAAGAAGTTGATCTTGTGGGGACCACACCGCATCATGTTTTTTTTCTGTGCACAAAGATAATTTCTAAATGCTCCTAAAGCAAAAGAGAAACATTAATCAATAAGATCATAGAATTTGAGGTTATTATATTCTAATAAGTTGTCAAAATCTATACCTAACCATATAAAACCAACTAGGCTCTTATAGTAAAAGTCTAAGCAGTAGGGTTTCCTCAATATGCACTTTCTCTCTCTAAAAAAGTTTTTGGAGGAGAGAAAATGGAAAACTGGATTTTTTTTTTCTGTAATTGTTGAAATATCCTGGTTGCTAAGTTACAGGATAAGGGAAAGGAAACACATATTGCTATCAGGCCAAATGTTAACAGAGACCAAGAAGCTTCAGGAACCCCTTCCGTATTAAACACACTTACCAATATGTCAAGGGCTTTAACAACACAAGAGAGATAAACAGGGCAGTGACCTTCGAGCCAAATCAGAATGGGAAATCCAAGAGGTTTGCCTGCTCCACACACCTCCAGGGGCAATGACCAGGCTCCAACACTTGGGAGTCCTCTCAAGTTCCCACCAGTCATGGGATTCTAAGGCCATTTAACTGGGTGGCCTCAGGTTGCAAAGGCCCCAGTCACTGCATTCATCTCCAAATGACACAACCTTGGTTTAATCTTCTGATTAAAATGTTTGGACCCATGTATCAAGTCATGACCTTACTTGTACTCCACTTGATAAAATAAATCCAAGGGAATAGTATCAAACTCCTAGCTCCTTCAATATTTCTATGCAAAGTAAATCCTTGAATAAATTGTTTTTTTAATTTTCATTTAAAAGATAGCTCTGTCTTCTCCCTAATTTTATCACAATATAAAATACCATGAAAATACTATGTTTGGATTTTTGCAAGATTTGAGATATATTTATTAATTTTTTACAAGAAACTATTAAATGTAACTTCCTAAACTCCTGAGAGTTATCCTATAGATCAAATATATTAGGACTTATTAGACTAAATAGCTATGGTTATGTAAATGTAAACACATGAGTTGAACTTAATTGAGTTAGACTAATGTGTTTTTTTACAACTGATCCTTTTAAATTTCCAACAATAGCAGTAATTATGTAACCCTACAAAGCTACTCCATATTGTACAGTGAGTGATTCTCATTCATGAACTGTGAGCGTAGTTTTCTTCTATCTTGACCCATTATAATTTCTAAGATTCCCTAATCCATTGACTTTGAGACCTTGGATGAATAATAAATTGAGGTAATTAGCAAGTATTCTTTACCTGGACAATTTCCAAAGGAATTAAAATTCACAGAGACAGAGAATACAGAAGGACATGATCACTTCTTGCTGATACATTCTTGTCTGTGTATAAACAAAACTGCCCTTCATGACACTCAAATTCAGAAAATTACTGTAATATAAACATTGTTTTGTGTTCAGCCTGGTGGTTTTCATTATATTCAAAACCTTAAAATCTTAACGCTTTAAAGAACATTGCCACTGTAACATCTTTCACTGTCACTGTTTGTGTCAATTTGCATAATACATATAAAGTGTAATAAGCCAGTAAATGTTTTAAAAGCTTATGTATAATACAGTAGAGAGGCCTGAGCACACAGAGGAGAAAGGGTCTTTAAGTAATCAATATCTTTTCAGCACAGGTATTGTACCTAGAGAGTGGAGTTTTTTGCAGCACCATACTAGGCATTGAGAGCTCAAAATTCTGCTAGCAGAGGTGCTGTCCTGCCACCCCTGGGTATGGTTATTTCAGAACTGAGGCCAATTATAAGAAAAGAAACAAGCAAACAGAACAAGTTGCAAACGACCGTCCTTCACAGAGGAGCTAATATTCTTACTGGTTATCATGTTACTTTCACCTGCATGTTGTTATCAAATATTGTGACTCTGGTTACACTGTCAAGGCCATGGGCATTTCTGGTTCTAGGGTGCCTGCTGCACTGTTATTCAGCAGTTGACCAGTCTCCTCTGACAGGGTTTGGAGAACAGCAAGGTTTGCCCCTTTGCCTGGCTTAATGACCCACCATACAGCACATGTGAATAAAGTGGGAGGTGGGGGCGGTGGTCAGGAGAAATGAAGCCTGATCAGAATGCCCCATATGTATGTTCCTATGGCCATTTTGTTAATTGCTTTGAATTTGTTTTTGTAGGTCTTTTTTGCCTCTTCTTTTGTTCTCTTGTGATTTGACAGCTATCTATCTTTAGTGATGTGTTTGGATTCATCTTTTTTTGTGTGTATATCTATTATAGATTTTTGTTTTGCAGTTACCATGAGGTTTTTGTACAACAATCTATATATATCTATATGTTATTGTTCTATCACATACATATATCAGGGAAGCCCTAAAAAAGTGAAAGTCGCTCAGTCGTGTCCAACTCTTTGCGACCCCGTGGACTATACAGAATCCTGTGAGATTCTCCAGGCCAGAATACTGGAGTGGGTAGTTCGTCCCTTATCCAGGGGATCTTCCCAACCCAGGGATCAAACCCAGGTCTCCTGAATTGCAGGCAGATTCTTTACCAGCTGAGCCACCAGGGAAGCCCCTAAGTTGCTGATCTTTTAATTTCAAATGCATTTTAAAGACCCTGTGTTTGTACTTACCTCCCCTCATGAGTACTGTTTTTGATGTCATATTTTATGTCTGATTGTTTTGTGTACCCCTTAACTGCTAAAGAATTCCCTGGTGGCTCAGATGGTAAAGAAAGTGAAGTCGCTCAGTCGTGTCTGACTCTTTGCGACCCTGTGGACTGTAGCCTACCAGGCTTCCTCCGTCCATGGGATTCTCCAGGCAAGAATACTGGAGTGGGTTACCATTTCCTTCTCCAGGGGATCTTCCCGACCCAGGGATCGAACCCAGGTCTCCCGCATTGGAGGCAGATGCTTTAACCTCTGAGCCAACAGGGAAGCCCCTAGATGGTAAAGCATGGTGTCGCAAAGAGTCGGACACGACTGAGTGATTTCACTTTCTTTCACTTTAACTGCTTATTGTGGATACAGATGATTTTACTACTTTTGTCTTATAACCTCCCTACTAACTTTGTGTGTAGATGATATCCTACCTTTCTGGTACGTTTGCTTCTACCAGTGAGATTTTCCATTTTGTCATCTTGTTTCTAGTTATGGCCTTTTCTTTCTCACCTAGAGAAGTTCCTTCAACATCTGTCATAAAGCTGGTTGGTTGGTGCTGATTCCTTTTAGCTTTTGATTTCTCCATCAAACCTGAACAAGAGCCTTGCTGGGTAGAGGATTCCTGGTTGTAGGTTTTCCCCTTTGATCACTTTAAATATATCGTGCCACTCCCTTTCTGGCCTTCAGAGTTCCTGCTGAAAAATCAGCTGATAGCCTTTTGGGAGTTCCCTTGTGTATTATTTCTTCTCCCTTGCTGCTTTTCATATTCTGGCTTTAATTTTTGTCAGTTTGATTACTGTGTGTCTTGGTGTGTTTCTCCTTGGGTTTATCCTGCCTGGGACTCTCTGTGCTTCCTGGACTTGGGTACCTATTTCTTTTCCTAGGTTGGGGATCTTTTTAGCTATTATCTCTTTAAATTTTTTCTCAGTCCCTTTCTCTCTCTCCTTCTTCTGAAATCCCCACAATGTGAATAGTAGTGTGCTTGATTTTCTCCCAGAGGTATCTTAAAATGTCCTCATTTCTTTTCATCCTCTTTTCTGTTTGGTGGCAGTGATTTCCACTACATTACCTTAAATGTAAATGGGCTAAATGCTCCAACCAAAACACACAGACTGGCTGAATGGATAGAAAAAAAGGACCCATATATATGCTGCCTACAAGAGACTCACTTTAAATCTAAAGATACGTACAGAGTGAAAATAAAGGGATGGAAAAAGGTATTCCATGCAAATGGAAATAAAAAGAAAGCCAGAGTAGCAATACTTACATCAGACAAAGTAGGCTTGAAAATAAAGAATGTCATGAGAGATAAAGAAGGACACTACATAGTGATCAAAAGATCAATCCAAATGGAAAGACATAATGACTGTAAATATATATGCAGGCAACATAGAAGTACCATAATACATAAGGCAAACATTAACAGACATAAAAAGGGAAATTGATATACCATGATACCACAATAATAGTGGAGGATTTGATATTTTTAAAAATATCTAAATTATTATATACATAAATAAATTATGTCTTTGGTAAAAAGACATAAGAGACATGGGTTTGATTCCTGGATTGGGAAGATCCCCTGGAGAAGGGAAAAGCTACCCACTCCAGTATTCTTGCCTGGAGAATTCCATGGAACTGTATAGTCCATGGGGTTGCAAAGAGTCGGACATAACTGAGCGACTTTCACTTCACTTCAAAAAGGAATAAAATACTGCTTCATGCTACATTTTGGATGAATCTCAAAAGCATGATGCTCAGCGAAAGAAGCGAGACACAAAAGGCCACATATTGCATGATTCCATTTCTATGAAATGTCCAGAACAGGCAAATCCATAGAGATGAAAAGTAAAATGGGAGGTTGCCAAGGGTTGGGGGGAGCAGGGAATGGCGAGTGACTATTAACAGGCAGTAGATTTCTGTTTGGGATGATGAAAGTGTTCTAGAATTAGACAGCAGTGATAGTTGTACAACACTGTGAAGGTACTAAATGCCACTTAATTGTACACTTTAAGATGGTTAATTTTATGTTATATAAATTGCTCTTGAATAAAAACACTTAAAATATGTTTTGGCAATTGCCTAACTTTTTAGGTTAAATTTTTTTAAGATGAATTTTTAAATGCTCCTATTTTCATGCAAGAGCTGAGATAAGCAGTCAGCACAATGACTTTTTTTTCCAGTTTTATTTATTTATTTTACTTTACAATATTGTATTGGTTTTGCCATACATTGACATGAATCCACCATGGGTGTACATGTGTTCCCCATCCTGAACCCCCCTCCCACTTCCCTCCCCATCCCATCCCTCTGGGTCATCCCAGTGCACCAGCCCCGAGCACCCTGTATCATGCATCGAACCTGGACTGGCGATTCGTTTCACATATGATAATTTACATGTTTCAATGCCATTCTCCCATATCATCCTGCCCTTGCCCTCTCCCACAGAGTCCAAAAGACTGTTCTATACATCTGTGTCTCTTTTGCTGTCTTGCATACAGGGTTATCGTTACCATCTTTATGTGTATATTTCTAAATTCCATATATATCGATTTGTCTGCCAATGGACATTTAGGTTGCCTCCATGTCCTAGCTATTGTAAACAGTATTGTAAACAGTCCTGCAATGAACAGTGGAGATACATGTGTCTCTTTCAATTCTGGTTTCCTCAGTGTGTATGCCCAGCAGTGGAATGGCTGGGTCATATGGCAGTTCTATTTCTAGTTTTTTAAGGAATCTCCATACTGTTCTCATAGTAGCTGTACTTGTTTGCATTCCCACCAACAGTGCAAGAGGGTACCCTTTTCTCCACACCCTGTCCAGCATTTATCATTTGTAGGCTTTTTGAAAATACCGACCGGCGTGAGATGGTACCTCATAGTCGTTTTGATTTGCATTTCTCTGATAATGAGTGATGTTGAGTAAATTTTCATGTTTGTTAGCCATCTGTATGCCTTCTTTGGAGAAATGTCTGTTTAGTTCTTTGGCCCCCTTTTTGATTCGGTCATTTATTTTTCTGGTATTGAGCTGCATGAGCTCCTTGTGTATTTTGGAGATTAATTCTTTGTCAGTTCTTTCATTTGCTATTATTTTCTCCCATTCTTAAGGCTGCCTTTTCACCTTGCTTATAGTTTCCTTTCATTGTTTAAAAGCTTTAAGTTTAATTAGGTCCCATTTGTTTGTTTTTGTTTTTATTTCCATTACTCTGGGAGGTGGGTCATAGAGGATCTTGCTGTTGATTTATGTCAGAGAGTGTTCTGCCTACGTTTTCCTCTAAGAGTTTTATAGTTTCTGGTCTTACATTTATTTAGACCTTTAATCTTTGCATTTTGAGCTTATTTTTGTGTATAGTGAACACAATTTTAGCAGTCCCATGGACCACCCAAAGCTGACCCATTGACTGTTCATGGGCTCCAACTTAAGAGCCCTTCTTTTAAATAGTTGAAGGGATTGCCTGTGGGAAAGGAATTGGCCTAGTATTATCAATTTTCATTAGACAGGCTGAATTCAAGTCTTCTCAATTAGCTGAGTTTTAGATTTCCAATTGGTGAGATGAAGATATATAATGCCTGTTTTATCAATTTATGTAGCTGTTTTAAGTTAAATGAGATGGTGCTTTCTTAATTAATATCACTATCTAATCATTTAAGCAAATAAAGCCACAGGGAGATAAATATGGCTTGGTTGAAGAACTTTTGATAATTGTAGATTTCCTTATCAAAATGGATTACTTGGTGAGGTACTGGTTCATAAAACTATTCAAGCAGGATCTGAATGACATCTTGCCCATAATCGTATGGAGAGTGTTGGACTAGATGATCTCTAAAACCTTGCCCCATCTATGGTCTTTACCAGAGTATAGCTACATGGAAATTTGTAAGGTTAGATGGAGAAGTAATATGTGCTCATGCTCAGTCACTAAGTCATGTCTGACTCTTTGTGACCCCATGGACTGTAGCCCACCAGGCTTCTCTGTCCATGGGATTTCCCAGGCCAGAATACTGGAGTGGGTTGCCATTTCCTTCTCCAGGGCCATCTTCCTGACCCAGGCATTGAACCCCGTGTCTTCCGCACTGGCAGGTGGATTCTTTACTACTACGCCACCTGGGAAGCCCAGTGTGCGGTGAAGTGAAGTGAAGTGGCTCAGTCGTGTCCGACTCTTTGCGACCCCATGGACTGTAGCCTACCAGGCTCCTCCATCCATGGAATTTTCCAGGCAAAAATACTGGAGTGGGTTGCCATTTCCTTCTCCAAGCACAATGACTTTTATACCTGCTGAGAGATCATGCTATGCTAAGTTGCTCAGTCATATCCCACTCTTTTGGGACCCCCATGAGCTGTAGCCCACCAGGCTCCTCTGTCCATGGATTTCCCAGGCAAGAATACTGGAGTGGGTTGCCATTCCCTTCTCCAGGGATCTTCCTGACCCAGGGATCAAACCCATGTCTCTTATGTCTCCTGCATTGGCAGGTGGGTTCTTTACCATTAGTGCCACCTGGGAAGCCCATGGAGCATATTCCAAGGTTTAAAATCCCTTTGCTTATTAACAGTCTTAGGGATACACAAAATAGATGGTCAGGCCCAAGGTGGCTGGAAACACATGGCCCCACAAGGCAGTATCATGTTGGGTATCCTGGTCAACTTTGAATAGTGTCTTCCTGGGTCTTGGGTTTTCTCTCAGATGTGGGCATGGGCAGCACTTCTCAGTGGATGGGCAGAGATGACCCCTGCAGTGGCTCCCATTCTGCATATCCTCCTGCAATACACCTGGACCACTCCTACTCCCAACAAGAGGCAGAGTCTCTTTCCCCTTCTCCTGACAAGGCCTGGCCCTGCTACTTTCTTTGACTAAAAGACTGTGGCAGAAGTGATACAGGGTGGCTTCCGGGCCTAAGTAGAAGAAGCTTCACAGTTTCTGTACTTACCCTCTTGGAATCCAGTCCCATGGGGAAAAAAAAAAGTTTGGGCTATTTTGCTTGAGAGACCCCACAGAGAGAAAGACCCTGGAGGATGAGATGCCACGTGGAAGAGAATAATAAAACCCAGCTCAGCCAGCACCAACTGCCAGACATGGGACTGAGGCCATCTAGAATGCTTGGGCCTCCTTGGCTATGCACCCAGCTGAATCAAGTCACAAGAGGGACCCCAACCAATACCATGTGGATGAAAGAACAACCCCCCAGAGTTCAGCCAATACATCGACTCAGAAATAACAAATCACAGTGATTTCAGGGTGGCTCGGTAAGCAACACTAGAGAGCAGATAACACCTGAGATCTAGCCCAAATCATCCAATGTATGTAAACTCCTGAGAACAATCAGAAACCATGTGAAGAACCCATGTCAAGTGGGAGGGGACAAAACCTCAAGATTGCTAGGATCAACCCTGACCAGAAGCAGATCACTTCCTGAGGTGGGCTGCTGGCCAAAGACCCATGAGCAAGATGTAATTATCAGAAACGATCAGGGAACAAGCGAAACTGATGAGGAAGAACCAGTTGTCATGATCTGTCCTGGCATTTGGGGTGATTATCCTTAGTGTCTCTTTTGCTAATAGTCACACACTGAAACCTTTTCTTCTCACTCTCTTTCTCAATTTAAGAGGTTACGCCTGTGCAGATTGTACTTCACAGCCTACTGACATCAGGATCATGTTAGATTTCCCTGATGTCACCATGTGAACAGGAAGTACTACCATGGAGAAAATGCTCCAGGAAACCCAGAAATGATAACTACAGAACCAGGTGCTGATTCACTGGATCCCATATGGATTCAAAAGCCCACAACTGTATTTTGATAGAGAAATTGGTCTTTTGATAGTGTATTAACCTTGACTTTTATTCATTTATATCTCTCTTACCCTTCTGACCCTGGACCCCTGCCTAAAGACATATCCTTCTCATATGCAAAATATTATTTATTTCATCCTGACAGCTCCCAAAGTCTTAACTGGTCCCAGCGCTGACTCAAAAGTCTAGAGTCCAAAAGTGAAGTGAAGTGAAAGTCATTCAGTCATGTCCAACTCTTTGTAACCCCATGGACTGTATAGTCCATGGAATTCTCCAGGCCAGAACACTGGAGTGGGTAGCCTTTCCCTTCTCCAGGGGATCTTCCCAACCCTGGGATCGAACCCAGGTCTCCCACATTGCAGGCAGATCCTTTACCAACTGAGCCACAGGGAAGCCCAAGAATACTGGAGTGGGTAGCCTTTCCCTTCTCCAGCAGATCTTCCCGACCCAGGAATCAAACCGGGGTCTCCTGCAGTGCAGGTGGATTCTTTACCAACTGAGCTACCAAAGCCACATGTAAATAGCATCTAAATGAGCTGTGTGTCAGACTCGACATCCAATTCGTCCTGAGGCAAACTCCTCTCCAGCTGGAAACCGCTAAAGGAAGCAAGTTCTGTGCTTCCAAAATACAACCACAGGACAGGGAGAGGCTGGACACTGCCATTTTGAAAGGGAGACATCAGAAAGAAAGAGCCAACAGGTCAAGAAGGTCTGGCAAAACATCAAACACAAAGGCTCGAGTATCAGCTTCTTGACCCCAGTGCTCTGCTCACCAGATCCAGCTGAGTGGGAGCCCAGCCTTCCGGACATGCTGCAGGGTCCCTGTCCCTAGGGCTTAGCTGGGCACAGTCCACACAGCAGCTCTAATGGACCAGGGTTGGGTGCCCGCAGTTCTTCCGGGCTCCAGTCACGTGCCCGTGGCTCGGCCAGTCTGGGGGCTCCGGGGATGGCCCCAGCCCCACAGCTGCACTGGGTATATTCCCTGGGCTGAGGCCCTCTACCTGGGTCCCTGGCCTGCCCCACCAGTTGGATGGAGATCATCTGGCCTGACGAAACCCAGACGATATCCCCCTGCCTTGGATTAGAGCAAGTAGTGCTGACGATCTCCAAGTAGCCTTTGGGGTCCACCCCGGGTCTTAAAGAATCATCCCACTGTCCCATCTCATAAACTCTGAGAAGTCCCATGGCCTCCCTTCACTCCTTCCTGTCTCCGTCCCCTTCAGTTCCAGCTGGGGTGGGGTGGCCACAGTCAAGCCAGTCTGCTCATCAAATGCTCGTTCAGCCACACCTTTAGTACTCTCTGCAGAACAAGTGTTCCCATTTTTTTGCGCTATGGGAAGGCTGAGAATTTTCCAAAATGTTAGGTGCTGTTTCCCTTTGGATTAGTCATTCCATATTTAAGTCATTTCTCTGTTTTCAGATTGGACAGTGAGCCTTCAAAGGAAGGCAAGCTGCACCTTCACCAAACATCCAATTTCATGCTCACACATTCGAGCTTCTACAAAACACTAAAAGAACATGAACCCGGGGTGGCCACGTTCTTTGCCGTTTTCCAACAAAGAGGGCCTTTCTTCCTCACTTCTGTTCTGCAACCTCATCAGAATGACCTTTGCCATCCGCACCTTTACCAACATTCTACTCACGACCCCTTAGGCCTTCCCTGGGAAGACCGAGGTTCTCCTCTTTAAATTCTGGGTCCTTGTCACTCACCTCCAAACTCTTCCAGCCTCTACTCCCAACAGGGTTCCAAAGCTGCTTCCACATTTTTAAGTATTTGTTACAGCAGCACCCCAACTATTTGTTAGCAATTTCCTGTCTTAGTCTGTTCAGGCCCCCATGACAAAATACCATAGGCTGGAAGAGCTTATGAAACACAAACATTGATTTCACTCACTCATTTCCAGCACTGGGGGCTGGAAGTCAAAGATGAGGATACGAGCATGGTCAAGTGGGGGCCCTCTTTGGAATTTCAGACTTCTGGCTGTATCTTCACATGGCAAAAGTCTCTCTCAGACTTCTTTTATGAGGGCACAGTCTCATTCACTAGGGTTCTGCCCTTATGATTTAATCAGTGTCCAAAGGCCTCTCCTCCTAATACCAGCACATGGGCCAAAGTCAGCGAAGAACTTCACCAAAGGCAGTTGCCAAGGGTGTGCTGGGCCTCTTCCCAAGGGCCACCGGGCTTCAGAGGAAAGCAGTCATTTGCATTGGTCCATCCAAGGTGAGCCTCTGGATAAACTGAATTCATAATCACAACCTCACCAGAAATGTCACTTATAAGGTAAAAGGCAACTGATCAGATCCAGACATCCAGACTTAGAGAAGAAAGCTCAAATGGACCGGGCAGAAAATGGCCTGGGGCATCACCTAACATGTGGAAGTTCACATCCTCACAGAGGAGCAAACAGGTCACTTCCCCAGAGAGATAGAGGCACCTTCCATTTGGCTCCCTGAATCAAAGACAGTAAAAACCTTTCCAGAACAATGAAAACAAGGCAGCATATCTCTCGTTGAAGTGTGAATAAAAGGTAGTACAGACAAAAGGAACACACACAGTAACAGATAACATGAATACACACAGTAAAACCACAGAGACCTGAGCTTGAGCAAACAGTACTGTTAAAAAGGCTTCTCCCTAGGCTTCTGTTTGGAATTTCATCCGGAACCAGGGTGGATAGTTAAAGGGAGTCATACTGTATACACACATCTTGTTGATAATTTAATTGCATAAATATTGGGTAAGCTTTTGTCTGATTTCCACTGTTTGTGATAGTGAAAATGTTTTAAAATTTTAACTGGGCCACAAATGAGATTCGTGATCTCAATACCAAAAGAACAAGGAAGACTGTGCTAATGTACTAACGCCACTGAATTGTACACGGAGAAACGGTAATGATGGTAAATTCTGTTATGTGTGTTTTATCACAATTTAAAAACTAATTTTTTAAAAAGAGAGAGAAAAAGAAAGGACAATGAGATTTCTGGGTGCAGGGAGGAGTAGGGAGCAGCAAAACACCCGAACTCCTCCACTTTTAAAAGCACAGAAACCCCCGCCACCCCCAGTTCACACATTTCATGGAACCGGGAGGCACAGACAATGGGCAAACGCCAAGAATCCGTCGGACCAGAAGCCACGAGGGCGTAGCAGGGCGGCAGGAAGGGTCCCAGGCGTCCCCGGGGCGCACCGACCGGGATCCAGCCCCTCGGGAGCCGGCCCGATGCCGCGTGGGGAGCGCGGTGCGCGGACCCGAGGGGATGCAGGACCGAACCCGAGCGGGGATTTGGAGGTGCAGAGGGCGGAAGCGGCCCAGGCGGCCGCGCGCCGAGGCCTAGCCAGGGGAAGTGGCACGGCGGCGCCAGGAGAGGGCGCCCGAGAGACGGCGCCAGGGCTCAGAGCGGATCTCTTCCAGGACCCGCCCCCCGCCACTGGGGTCCCGCCCCCGCCCCGGAGACCCCGCCCCTCGCCCCTGTAGGGTCCCGGCACCGAGATGGGGGTTAGAAAACCCAAGTCGATCCCACCCAGCGAAGCATTTTTGCACGCCAGTGTGGACTCGGAGGCTGGCACATATGCCGCGACTGTCAGCGGTTCCATTCGATGCTCAAAGGGTCACTGGTGTGGCCGCGGGCAGCCCCTCCCACGCCTTCCCGCCGGTTCCCCCAAGCTCAGCGCCCCATCGCCGCACGAGCTGGCGTGTGAGTTCCCCCTCCCACGGGACGTTCCTGCGAGATCAGACGCTTCCCCTGGGCCTCAGGTGGGCAGGGGCGGCTCCCACAAACCCCAGGCCCTGACCCAACGCAGCTTCCAGCTCAGACACATGCCTGGTTGGCCTCTTTGGAGTGGTCGCAACCAGGACACCAATACTTTCAAAGGCACAGCGCCGCCCGCCGTCACAGGCCCACAGAGACCTCAGTGCCAGCCCTGTAACGGCTTCTTCGTGTTCTTTTTAGTCGCAGGGGAGTGGCTGAGCGCTTCTCCCTTGATGGGGTACGCTGTTGCCAAAAGTCACAACAGGGGTGTGATGTCGTTGACGGCGTCATGAAGAATATATATAAATATTTTCATTTGTATTTGCATCACACGCTTAAGCTCATCATTTCTAAATGTACAGTTCAGTAGCGTTACATTTTGTGCAGCCAGGGGCCATGAAACACTAACTCTCCATCTGCCCTCCCCCAGCCCCTAGCCCCCACCCCTCCTACATTCTATCCCTATGACTTTGACTAAGGAATCTCATTAAAAATGGAATCATGTCCTTTTGTAACTGGCTTTGGAGAATATGTCTTTTTCAAGGCTCTTTATATTCCAAACTAAATAGTTTAATTACAGTGGAAATTAGTTTAAGGCTTGCCTGTAAACTGGATTATAACTATAGATCAGATTGGAAATAAAACACTTTTCTCTCCAAGTAAAAAGGAGAAAAATAAATTTTCAAATACAAGGAAGAAGAAACAAAGAAAAAGCAACAAAAGCCCAACAGGTGTTTTGGAGTTAAATTCTGTAACATTGGAAATGAACAAAGTTGTGTGTTTCTCCTCAGTGGTGGTCACAGTGAGCAGAATTGGGGGACAGAGGCATGACAACTTTTAATCCACTCAAATTTCAGATATTTGCACCCAAAGTTTGTAGGTATCCCTTGTTAATTCTGTTGGTGTGGGAATAAAGACCTATGGATGAGCTGCAAAGGTGTGGGAATTACTGATGAAGGTGATACCAAAAAAGTCCTCCTCCAGCCAAAAGTCAACCAAAGCCTTGTGGGGATGAGGAACAGAACAGAGGCAGTCCTAGTGGGGAGCTTTGAAGTTAGGGCTTCAGTGTCTTTAGAGATACAGAGCTCTTCAGATTCCCTGTTTCCTCTCAGGCTCATTTGGTTAATTTGTGTTTCTCTAGGAGTCTGTCCATTTCATCTAAATTTTCACATCCGTTGGGATCAAACTGTCAGCACGTCTGTCCTCTTTGGGTAACATCTGTGGGTTGAGATGCTGGCTTCTTGTCATTGTTCAGTTGGATTCCTGCCACTCAGACCTTCCCTCCACCAGCCACACCCCCACCGCCCTGACTTCTGGACTGTGGACCACTCCATCTTATGCTTACTCAGTTCCCAAGCCTTGGAGCTGGCTTTGACTCCTCCCTGCCTTCACCGGCTTCCACTGCAGCCACCCAAAAACTCTGCGAGCCCTGCCTGCTGGTTGCCTTGACACTCTATCACCTGGATGCCCGCAGGGCCTGTTACATGATACCCCTGCTACCTCCCTGGCCCCTAACACTCTCAGAACATCGACCAGAGGGAGTGTGCCATCATCTAAATCACTTTAGATGAAAGTGATTTTCACTTTCACTCCAAAAATCATAACACGCTCTGTATTTCATTCACAGTGAAAGCTAGCATGCTGAAAATGGCCTCCGGGACACACAGAGACACTGGCCCTCATCCCCTCTGTCATCTTCCGTTTCCTAGGCCCCAGTAGTTCACTCTGCTCCAGCTGCCCTGGTCTCCTTACTGTGCCTCTAACATACCAGGCACCCTCCTGCCCCAGGGCCTTTGCACTACTTCTGGGCTCTCTCCTGGGATGCCCTCCTCAGATCTCCACATGCCCCCCTCCCTCCTTTGAGATTTTGCTCACACGTCCCTCTCCCAGAAAGTCCCACCATGATGCCCTATGAAAACAGATATCCATTCTCTCCCCACCCTCTACATTCCATTTGTCCTCTTTTTTATTTTTTATTTTTATTTTTTTCCATTTGTTCTCTTGTTCCCATCCTCCATCCTGCTTGACACAACTTATTTGTTGCATCTAATGTTCATGTTGTATTATTCCTGCCCCCAACGAGCAGGGCAGCTGCAAGAGGACTCTGTTCACCCGGAGCCAAGAACAGGGCCTGGCCACAAGACGCACTTGCTGGGTAGCTGTGGAATGAATGGCTAGAACTTTTCAAGAAGATGACCTCATTCAAGCGTTACAGCAAGTAAATGTTCTCCCTATGTTTCCAATGAGGACATGCACTCTAGAGATGGTGGCTAACTTGCTCAAGGTCCTGGAGGGTAACTGCAGAAGACAGATGCATTAGGAGTGTGGGCCCGAGGTAAGCATTTGCAGACTAGACTAACGAGGAACTTTTAGCTGGTTTGGGGTATCAGCCACCTGGACGGGTGAGGAAAATCTGATGGTTATCAGTTCTGAGATCCCCTGGAGAAGGGATAGGTTACCCACTCCAGTACTCTGGCCTGGAGAATCCCATGGACTGTATAGTCCATGGAGTCGCAAAGAATCAGACACGACTGAGTGACATTCACTTCACTCACTTCACTATCAGTTCTGAGTGGAGCCATCAGGACTTGGTGGAATGGTCACAGAAACGGGGAAACAGCCTGCCCTTGTCTTTAGACTTCATATCCAAGGTCTCTGTTTACAGATATCTAAAGAGCTTAAGTTGGGAGAACTTTTCAACAGAAACAAAAATGGAAATGGAGTCATATTTCATCACATAAAAATCAAAATTCAATGTATATAAATCTTTGCAAAACACAAAGGCAATGGATGATCCTTGAAAATACTGTGCTAAGTGAGAGAATCCAGACACAAGGACAGATCCCATATGACTCCACTTGTATGAGGTGCCTAGATTCATCAGACCCTACACAGAGAGAGGAGGATGGGGGAGGGGGCACGGGCTGGGGGAGGGGGTGTTGGTATCTAATGGGGACAGAGTTTCCATTGGGGAAGATGGACAGTTCTGGGAATGGCTGGTGAGGATGGCCACACACCGATGTGAACGTACTTAATGACGCCAAACTGGACACTTAGAAATGGTCAAGATGCTAAATTTGATGTCATGTATATTTTATCACAGTTAAGAAGAAAAGGCCAAAGGCAAATGGCCAAAGGATTCCTTGCCATGTTGTGGTGGTGGCCACGGACTCTTCATGACTAAGCCCCTGGTCTACTGGCCAGAGCCAAGAGCGGAATCAAAGTGACAGCTCCCGGGGCTGCTAATCAGCACCCTGCATCGAGTCACTTCTCCATAGTCGGATTAAAGACAAGTCTGGCATCTCCTCTTCTAGCCTGGCCAGGGGGGCCCCAAGTGGGGCAAGGGCAGGAGGCCCAGGGCCCCGTGGAGGGCCTCGCCTTGGCCCAGGAGCCCCAATTTCCCCAAGCACTCAGGCCTCCCGCCTTGGCCCCTTCTCCTTCCTCCCTCCCCCACTGCCTCCTTCTCCAGCTGCTGCTCATTCACATTTTGGCTCCACCCTCCTGGTCTCCAGCTCCCTCCCAAGAACCCCGCCCCTTCTCTCCACCTTGGGTCGGATGCAGGACCCCAGTGAGCTTCCGCAGGGCCTCAGGGAGCACACGTGTGCACCCAGGTGCTAGGGGACTTTCCAGGGCAGTAATCTGCTTTTGGCTAAAACGGGACTTGATCTTCTGTTAGCCCTAATCATCAATTAGCACCCCCACTCTGCAGACGGTTGGGGTGGGGGTTGTCCAGGACTCACTGCTATCACCTCTGCTCCCTCTCCCCCTTCCCCAGGGTCTGGGGGCAGCAGGCAGGATGGGTCAGCTCTGAGGCTCTGTCTGGAGGCTCCCCGGCATGTCTGGATGCCTGGCTGAGATGACACTTCACATTCACAAGGGTCTTCCCAATGGCACAGCAGCGCTGGGAGCACCCCCTCCCCCATCCAACTGGCAGCCCCCTGAGAGGGTGGGATGGGTGGGGGCAGGCAGGATGGGTCTTCTTCCTTTAGACAGAAGGCGAACCTGGCCTGAGACAGAGGGATCATCCCACCCAAGACCACCCAGCCAGTCCATGGCCTTGCTGGCAACAGGTGGTCCTGCAGCCAGCACTCAGAGGGAGCCCACTTCCAGCTTTCACATTCTCTGATGTGCTGATTCTTTGACTCGGGTGGGGACAGGCAGGTTGAGCCCCCTGCAATCTAGGCCCGAGTGAAAAGCATGGCCTTGGAAGTTGAAAGAACCTGGGGTGGCATTCTTGGGATCTGACCTCGTTATATCAAGTGCCATCGAACATGCTCTGTTCATGCTGTAACGAAAGCCCTGTCAGTTCTTTTGGGCATGTACTCAGAAGGACAATTGCTGAGTCACATGGTAATTCTATTTTTCAATCTTTGGAATTGCCCAACTGTTTTCCACAGTGGCTGTACCATCACCATCTAATTTTAGAATTATTTTATCACCCCCAAGGTATCCCTCTTTCTCTAAAGAATCCCTCTCCACGCCCCTCCTCCCAGCCGCTGGCACCCACCAATCTGCTGTTTCTGTGGGTTTGTCTGTTCTGGGCCTTCCACCATCTGAGATCGTTTGTGTCTGCTCCTTTCAGTTAACATCATCTTTTCGACATTCCTTCATGTTGTAACGTGTGTCATGATTTCATCCCTTGTTATGACTTTATAATATTCCAGTGCGTGGATATACCACATTTGGTTGGGTGTCCATTCACCTGTTGATTGACTTTGGGACAGTTTGACCTCTTGCGAATGATGCTGCCTTGAACATGCGTATTTGCCTTCTTGTGTGAAGACAGGCAAGGCTGGAGAATCGAGTGATTTCTAAGTAACTGGTGCCCCTGCCAAGTGCTCAGCCAGTGGCAGCCAGACAGCAGTGGGTGCAACGGGATGGCAGAGGCAGCCTGTCTGGAACGTTCTGCGGAGAGGTTTGCTTTCGAAGGCACGTCTAGAGGAAGTCCTAGTCAAGGGCAGTCCAAGGAAAGTTGTGAATTCAAGGGAGGGAGAGTTGGACAGGTGGGGCCTGTGGGCACCCTCAGGGGCTTCAGGAGGGCTGCTGGGGGGCCTGGATGAGCCCGCTGGTGACCAGGGGAGCTGCAGCTCATGGGGAGCAAGGTAGGAGGGGCAGGAAGAGCTGGATGGATGGTGGGATATCCATCCCTTCCTGGGGAAGTAGCCCCAGTGGTGCAACTTGTAGCCATCTGGGCCCTCAATGTGGCCTGACCCTCCAGGAGGCTCCAGGTCCCGGCCCAAAGTTGCTTGGGGAGGAGCTGCTGTGAAAGGCAGGGCTGGGCTCTGGACTGAAAAGCCCGCTTCTTGGGCCTGCCTGGCCTAGAGCAGGTGCTGGATGGTAGAAAGGAAGAGAGGACAGGGAAACAGGAGCGAGGGCCCAAGGCGGCCCCCGCAGCACCCTGACTCGGAGTTTGGCTCCCAGCAAATTCCTCTGAGCCGCCCCTGTGGGCTCACCCAGGAGCCAGCAGGCCCAGCACTGGGGGAGGAGGAGGTCTAAGTCCCAGGCCCAATTAAGAGATCAGATGGTGAAGAGTTTGGGGGCTTTTAAGGTGAGGAGGCCTGGGCTGATCCCACAGGCTGATATAAAGCACTGTGGCCCCCTGGGCAGTGCCAGGGCTGGCGGGCATCAGGGACAGGGCTTTGCAGAGCCATGGCCCACGAGTGGGGCCCCCAAAGGCTTGCAGGTGGGCAGCCACAGGCCAACTTTGAGGAGAGCACCCAGGGGAGCATCTTCACCTACACCAACAGCAACTCCACCAGAGGTGAGCAAGCAGGCTGGGTCGGACTGGCTGGAACAGCCCTCCAGGGACACAGGGCCAAGTGGCTGTGAGCGGTGTGCTGGCTGGCCACCCCTCCACCCCGGGGAGCCTCTGTACCCCATTGCTCCCCTTAGCTTTTGTGATGCCATGAACGGGGGAGGGGTCCTTTCTGAATACAAAAAGAAAGAAAGAAAGTGAAGTCGCTCACTCATGTCCAACTCCTTGTGACCCCATGGACTATAGCCCACCAGGCTCCTCTATTCATGGGATTCTCCAGGCAAGAATACTGGAGTGGGTTGCCATTTCCTCCTTCAGGGGATCTTCCTGATCCAGGGATCGAACCCTGGTCTCCCGCATTGCAGGCAGACACTTTACCATCTGAGCCACCAGGGAAGCCCCTAAGGACACCATCATATCGAATGTGCATTTTTCAAATTACATTGGCTTCACAGAGCCTCTGAGAATCCCTGTCCTAGACTGCTAGTGAGCGCTCATTGCCCTCAACCCCACTGCGTCTATGCAGGGGCTCTCTTCCTGGGGAGGGAATCTGGGCCTAACTCATCTTTGCATCTCCCAAAACCAAATGGAGATGGCCAGCAGGAGCGGGAGGCTCAGGTGGCCCAGAGGTGGGTGAGTGCCTTCGAGAGCCTAAGGATAGAAGAGACCATGGTGGTCGTCTTGTCCAAGCTCACCGTGGGGCCCTTGGCCCCTGGCGGCATGTCCTAGGGAAGAAGTTAGCTCAGCTCCTGAGGAGAGGCGCTTCAGCTGCACCAGACAGTATAAAACTCTGTTGAGGCAGCTGGCATTCTGCCCTGGGCATGGCCCAGTCACGAGGCTTTGTCTGCCAGCCCGTCAGAGAGCTGAAGATGCCAATGACCCCCAGCCCCTAACCCCCCAGGTCCCTTCTTCCAACCGAAGACCTTTAGTTCCTTCAAAAATGTCTCAGTTCAGTTGCTCTGACTCTGTGACCCCATGGACTGTAGCATGCCAGGCCTCCCTGTCCATCACCAACTCCCAGAGTTCACTCAAATTCATGTCCATTGAGTTGGTGATGCCATCCAACCATCTCACCCTCTGTCATCCCCTTCTCCTCCCACCTTCAATCTTTCCCAGCATCAGGGTCTTTTCCAATGAGTCCATTCTTCGCATCAGGTGGCCAAAGGATTGGAGCTTCAGCTTCAGCATCAGTCCTTCCAATGAATATTCAGGACTGATTTCCTTTAGGATGGACTGGTTGGATCTCCTTGCAGTCCAAGGGAAAAATGTCTCACTTGCCACAATTTCCAGAAGCCACACTGGCTCCTTGACACCCAGAGCAGGACCAGCAATAGGGTTCCCAAGCCATACTGGTGGAGAACCATGAAGTTCACCTTGACCTGATGGTTTTCACCCCAGAATGTCCCTGATGGAGACCCAACAACACACTTCCTGGAGGCCCCTGAGGCTTTGTCGACACCCCAGACTTCCCTATTGTAATTTTTTTTTACAAAAATTCATGTGTCTAGCAAAATAGGAAAGGATAATGGCACTGGGTACCCAAAACTTGTCCCCTCCACTAGGGTGTCCCTCACTTCTCTTATTTCCTCTCTATCTTGTCCACTAACCACTCCTGCCGATTTCTGGAAGCAGATCCAAAACATCACATCATTTCCTCTGTAAGACTTCAGAAGGTAGCTCTAAGAAGAAAGGACTCTTTAAAAACATAAATGCAAAGTCATACTTGTATATGTTTTCCCTCAATATCCTTGCAATTTATTTGTTGAAGAAGATGAGCTGACTGTTCCTGGAATGACCCATGCCCTTCTGCCCAACCCCCCTCCCCATCATCCTATTTCCATCACTTAGTGGTTGAGTAATCTGCTAAAATGGTGGTGGCAGAAAGGTCCTTCCAACAGAGAAAGGTGTAGACCCACTGTCATAATAAAGGGGAGTTACCCCTCACTTTCATTCTGTGTGCATTTGCTCCAGCTGCAGCACCACAGACTGGGTGGCTTAAGCAACAGAAATTGATCATCTCCCAGTTCAGGAGGCCAGCGATCACGGGCTCGACAGGGTTGGCTCCTCCAGGTGGTTCTGAGGGACACCCTGTTCCAGGTCCCTTCCCTGGGTTATGGTGAGTGAGTGAAGTCGCTCAGTCGTGTTCGACTCTTTGCAACCCCATGGACGGTGGCTACCAGGCTCCTCCGTCCATGGGATTTTCCAGGCAAGAGTACCAGAGTGGATTGCCATTTCCTTCTCCAGGGCATCTTCCCAACCCAGGGATCGAACCCAGGTCTCCTGCATTGCAGGCAGATTCTTTACCAGCTGAGCCACCAGGGAAGCCCAAGAACACTGGAGTGGGTAGCCTATCCCTTCTCCAGCGGATCTCAGAACTAATAACCATCAGGTTTTCCTCACCCATCCAGGTGGCTGATCCCCCAAACCAGCCACCAGGGACCACCACCAGGGTTATGGTAGTCTCTGGTAATCCATAGTATCCCTCCCCCAGTTTATGGTAGTCTCCAGCAATCCGTGGTATCCCTCCCCCAGGTTATAATAATCTCTGGTAATCCGTGGTATCCCTTGGCTATTGAAACACCACCCTGATCCTTGCTTTCATTTTCACATGGCCATCTTCTCCTAAATGTGTCTGTGTCCAAATTTTGCCTTTTTGTAAGGACACAAGTCCTATTGCACTAGGGCCAGCCTAGCAACGTCATCAGAACTTGATCATCTCTGTACAAACCCTTTCTCTAAATAAGGTCACATTCTGAGGGAGTGGGGATTATGATTCCCACATGCCTTTTTTTGGAAGGGACACAATTCAATCCATAGCAAAGGCCCTCAATCTTTCATTCTCGGGGCACTGACTGTACATGCACAAGACACAGTCCAGTGAGGAAGACAGGACATGCACGTGCAGAGCTCCAATATGGAGTTAAATCTCAGCTGGGGAATCTAGAAAGGGTCCCGGAAGGCAAGGGTGCGGAGCCAGACTGGATGGTATGAACCAGCTGAGGACCCGGGTATGAGGAAGACCACAAGCAAAGATCTGACGACAGAATTATGTGCAGCGCACACAGGCAACATCACCGGGGCACCTGGGGGTTTCAGGGGAGCAGGAGCCAGCCAACCACACTCCAGGAGGGCGACCTGCCAGATGGTGGGTGGGCAACTCAGACCAGGGAGCAATACCTGGCATGGATGATGCTTTGTTAAGCTCAAGGATGCCCATGCAGGTGTTTCCAGCAGGTTGTGGCCTTGGGTCTGAGAAACAGAATTGAGGGAAGGTTGCCTGCAGATGGACAAAGCTAGGGGGAAAGGCCGGTTTCAAAGGCAAGGGCAGGTGTGGCCGTACAGGTGATGAAGTAGCTGCCCGAGTCCTCTGCTCACTCTGTACCTCCTGCCTCCAGATCCCTTTGAAGGCCCCAATTACCACATCGCTCCCAGATGGGTGTACCACCTCACCAGCGCCTGGATGGTCTTCGTGGTCATCGCGTCTGTCTTCACTAATGGCCTCGTACTGGCAGCCACCATGAGGTTCAAGAAGCTCCGCCACCCTCTCAACTGGATCCTGGTCAACTTGGCCATCGCTGACCTGGTGGAGACCATCATCGCCAGCACCATCAGCGTCGTGAACCAGATGTACGGCTACTTTGTGCTGGGCCACCCCCTGTGTGTCGTGGAGGGCTACACTGTCTCCTTGTGTGGTAAGTCACCTGGGGGCCTGGGTTCGGGGGAGACCCAGCCTGCTGCATGTAAAGGAGATCGTCATGTGGCGAAATTGCCAGGGGCAGCCGTAGGACGTGGGCTTAGCACATCTTTGAAGGGGGACAGACCTGCTGGGGAAGCTGGGCTGGGACCATTAGAGGTGTCTGCTCTGAAATAGACCTGACCTGGCGATATTCAGTTTGAGACCATGTAGCTGGCATGGGCGGAGACAGACAGATCCACATAATCGCAGAACAGGGTGGCACAGGATGCCTCTGGGCACCCCAAATGAGCCTCCCACTCAAATCTGGGATATGTGCCCTTTCAGTTCACACCTGTGTCAGTTTTTCTCTGGCAAGGAAGCAATTCCCAGGAGAGCTCCTGAGATATTGAAACTAGATCCTACTTTCCTTTCCCCAGCCCAATCGCTCATTTCTCCATCGGTCATGGCTCTGCCGAGATCTCCATTGGCTGCCAAGCCCGTGTTCATCGCTCTGTGCTGTTGGGCATCTGGATAGTGAGAATACAGTGCCGTCAGTCCTTAGAGGACTGGGACCTGGAGGAGGTCATGAGGGAGCTGGATGTTGGGTCAGAAGGATGCAAGGGCACTCACGCCAAGTGGCCGAGGAGGGTGGGGTGCAGACGGCTAGGCTGGTTGGGTGGCCAGAGGCTGGGTGGGCAGACAAGGGACAGAGGAGGCCCAGGATCGTAGGGTGAGATGGGGAGGAGGGGATCAGAGGGGGAGACTGAGAGGAGGCTCGCCAATGGCTGGGAAGATGTGAGGAAACCAGGGCTGGCTGGCGTCTACCACACGCTGAGCACTAGGCAAGGCTAGGGCGTGTTGGGAGGCCAGGTCTGCTTGCCAGGGGCCTATGAAGAAGAGGACATGGACCCCTCGGCGGCACACACTCCCAGGAGAGAACCAAGTGCTGTGGGGTTGCAGCTTGGCATTCACCGAAGACGACAAGGAGCCCAAGGGCCCCAGTGCTCAGCACGTGCACCCTGTCTCCAAGCCCCCGGCCATCAAAGCAGTGAAGGCGCACAACTGCCTCCTCCCGGTTTTATGTTCCCATGGCCACCTGTTCACATGCCTGGGTCCTTGGCACCTACATCTATGTTGGGTTTGTCTCACTGCTCTGCAGTGATCTCCAATTTGGGTTCTCAAGAGATGAGCCATAGACAGAGAGTAGGATTAGCGGGGCAGGGGAGAGGGGACCTGGTCAGTGACCTGAGCCACTGGTGATGTCACCTCCACTCACTGACCTGACCAAGTTCAAACTCTTCGGGCACCATGGGTAGCTGGTGCCGGGGCCCCTCAGTGGCTCCTCCATCCCGTCCATCCCACTTCTGTAACTGCTCGAGGTCTGCTCTCAGGTCACCAGTTTGGGGGACCATGGATTCCCAAGGAAGCCAATGATACTGAAATACGGTTATCGAAATATGAAACATGAATTAGTGACATAGTCCCTCATTCAAAGTGTTCATATTAAAAGTAGTTTGTAGAAGTATTCAGGACACTACTCCATTAAAGTATCAACTGTATCTGGCAGGAAAGTCCCTGAAGGTCAACATGGTAATGAATATAGTCGTCTTGGCAAATGCCTGGCACCTCTGTAAAGTGATGAGCCACGGGTGCTGCTAACGCTACTGCACTCGTGTTGGGGGTAAGGGAAGCCAAGTGTCCAGCAGACGTTGGTGGAAACAAACACATTGTTGCCCCATCCCAGCTCATGGAGCCCTGAATTCCACACACAGATTGCTGCCAGGTGGGCCATGCTGAGAGGCCTGGGCTGAGGACAGGCAGGCCCACAGCTGGAGTGTGCCGGTCACCAGACACGTCCTATTTCCTGGCCTTGGCTGGGACAGCAGCACCTCAGTGTGGCCTCAGGGGTGTATGTGGCCATCAGGACTTGCATTGACAGTATCATGAGAAAGGCTGGCGGCCAGATAAAAGAGAGACGAGAAGTGAGGTGGGCCACGAGGCTGAACCAGAGAGGGCAAAGGGAGGTGGCTGCAGGCACAGCAGGGAAGAAACAGGGGACACAGGTGTTAGAGAAAGAAACTGACCAAGAGACCTGTTGCTTCATGGACCCGAAAACACTTTTTGGATAATCAGGTTTTGCAGGCAGGTTGGGGGGCATGGGGGGCATTCTCCCTCTTGATATTGCAAACTGTTGACTCAAAGCCCTCCTGTCTGCTCTGCCCCAAAGGGATCACCGGTCTCTGGTCCTTGGCCATCATCTCCTGGGAGAGGTGGATGGTGGTCTGCAAGCCCTTTGGCAACGTCAGATTTGATGCCAAGTTGGCCATCGCGGGCATCGCCTTCTCCTGGATCTGGGCTGCTGTGTGGACGGCTCCGCCCATCTTTGGTTGGAGTAGGTGAGGAGGCGGAGTGCCAGGAAGACAATGCGTGTAGAACAGGGCAAGGAGGGTCAAACTCGTCGTTCATTTTGAGACCTTGGGGCAAATCACTCTCTGTTTCTGGGCCTCTGTGGCTCCAGGAGTGAAGTGGGAGTAGACCTGACTCCTTTGAGCAGGCCAGGTCTGAGGCTGTATGACTCTGTCTGGCTGCCACGTGGGCGTGGGCCCTGTGGTCTCTAAGCCTCAGCAAAGGTCTGTTTCTCCCAGACAGGAGCAAATCATGAGAGCTCAGAGAGGAACACTGCAGGCTCAGGCCATGGGCACACTGGATCACTGGGCACACAGATTCTTACCCACTCTGTCCCAGGCTTCTTTCTTGTACCTGCTAAGGGGCCCCCTTTGTGGAGGCTTCTTGGGTCACAGCTCACCAGTGTCCTCATCAGGTGGATTCTTTGGGGGAAGACCCGAATTTCCAAGGAAGCAGCTCCGATATTTGAGTGGGCGGGATGGGATAAGGCCGCTGCATTTCTGTCTTCTGCTGCAAGCTGGTGAACAAGTTCTTTCTTCGGGAAGCTTCCATCGTCATGGAGGCCAGGCTCTGTCTGTCACCCTCCTCATGCCCCCATGCCCACAATAGCTGGGATTGCTGAACACATGCTCATGTAATCCTCAGGGGCTCACAGCTGTTCTTAAGGCAAGAGGGTGCTTCACCTCCCCTTTGTAAAAAGGGGATGTGATGGGGATGATGAAAATGTTCTAGAACCAGACTGGTGATGGATGCACAACATCAGGAATGCACCAAACCTCCTAATTATGTGTAAAGAAAAAAGAAAGTAAAGTCACTCAGTCGTGTCCGACTCTTTGTGACCCCATGGACTGTAGCCCACCAGGTTCCTCCATCCATGGAATTTTCTAGGCAAGAGTACTGGAGTGGGTTGCCATTTCCTTCTCCAGGGATCTTCCCGACCCAGGGATTGAACCGGGGTCTCCCACATTGCGGGCAGATGCTTTACCATCTGAGCCACCTATGTGTGTTTTACCACAAAAAAAAAGAGGGGAAAATGAGATCAGAGATGGAGAAGGATTTACAGAAATCCTACCAAAGGCCTTCCTTTGGGGGCTGGTGATGAAAATGTCCTGGAAGCAGACAGAGGCGGCAGTTGCCCCATACCGTGTATGTCCTAGATGGCTCTGAACTGTTCACTGCAAAAAAAAGTCAATTTGGGTAATGTGAATTTCACCACAATAATAATAAAAAAAAGCCCAACAATCCTCAATCAAGTCACTGGGGTGCCGGGGCAAGGGTCCTGGTCCCTGCCCATTTCAGCAAGGGCTTCCGGCCCTTCTCTGCAGGTACTGGCCCCATGGCCTGAAGACTTCCTGTGGCCCTGATGTGTTCAGTGGCAGCTCCTACCCGGGGGTGCAGTCGTACATGATCGTTCTCATGATCACATGTTGCTTCATCCCGCTCAGCGTCATCGTGCTCTGCTACCTGCAAGTGTGGCTGGCCATCCGAGCGGTAAGCGCCCTGCCCTCCCAGCTTCCCTCCTGCCAGCAGGATCGTGCAGGCAGGGAGGAGCCACAGAGGACCGCCCAGTCTACTCTCCTGCCCCCAAACCAGATGTGAGGCTCCCTTGGCCTTGCCTGTACAGGGTGGGCAGGGACAACCCCCCTCTCTTCGTGGAGGGACCCAGAGCTGACCCCGGGCAGGGGGATGGGGAGGAAAGCTAGTCACAGCCGGCCAGATCCCAAAGCAAAACCTGCAAAGCAAGGGGTGTTTTCAAAAGGCTGCCACCGGAGGGCTCCCTTCACAGGGCTGTCCAAGGGGTGCATTCACACCCTCCTCCCTGAGAAGCTGGTCCCCCCCCACCCCCACGCCACCACCGGGGTGCAGGAAATCAGAGCAAGGCAGGAGAAGGGCTTCTGAGAACTCTGCACTCCCCTGGGGTGCCCAAAACACCACACAAAAGTCGTGCCTTTGTCAATCAGCTTGGCCTGGAGGTGCCTCCCGGGCCTAGCATGCAGAGTCAGAGGCCTCTGGGGTGGTGCCTTTCCTCTCCAAAGAGGCTTGTGCCCACAATTGGCTCATCATGGGCTGTCACAGCTCTTTGTGGAGGGGAGGCCATCAGAGCTGAGATAAGCTCCCCTCCCCCTGCCTTCAGCCTGTGATTTGCTCCCCCTTCTCGCTGCCCACCCCCACCCTTCGCTGGCAGTATGGGATCAGAAGAAACTTAACTGACTCCCACGGGTAGCCACATACAACTTGGGCTGGGCGAGTCGTGAGCTGTGGAATCTGGGCTACAGGACACACCCCAGC
This sequence comes from Odocoileus virginianus, assembly GCF_023699985.2. Taxonomy (NCBI): domain Eukaryota; kingdom Metazoa; phylum Chordata; class Mammalia; order Artiodactyla; family Cervidae; genus Odocoileus; species Odocoileus virginianus. Next base: position 755,686 of record NW_027224280.1, read on the forward strand.
CATCAGTCACCCTTGAGACCTGACCATGGGGTGGGGGCGGGGGGGAGGCAGTGGGGGGGGAACACACTCTGATAAGGGACCAGGGGAGGCTGGAAACAGCCTCATTAGCTCCTTCCCTGCCTCCTGGCAGGTGTTAGCCAAGCCCCGCTCAAAGCCTCTAAGAGCTTCCACAAGACCAGCCCTGGCCAGGCCGGGAACTCCCTTGGGTGGGAGTACTGGAGTGGGTGGCCATTTCCTTCTCCAGGGCATCTTCCCAACCCAGGGATTGAACCTGGGTCTCCCGCATTGCAGAGCAGATGCTTTACTGTCTGAGCCACCAGGGAAGTCAGCAGAAGGGAATCCCCTGAGATACCCCTCACGGTCCCCAGGATAACTCTCTGTCTCCCTCAGGTGGCGAAGCAACAGAAAGAATCTGAGTCCACCCAAAAGGCGGAGAAGGAAGTAACCCGCATGGTGATGGTGATGATCTTCGCCTTCTGTCTCTGCTGGGGGCCCTACGCCTTCTTTGCCTGCTTCGCCGCTGCACACCCCGGCTACGCCTTCCACCCTCTGGTGGCCGCCCTGCCAGCCTACTTTGCCAAAAGTGCCACTATCTACAACCCCATTATCTATGTCTTCATGAACCGCCAGGTAAGGCACACAGTTTGGCAGAGCAAACTGCAGACAGACCCTGGAAGAGCCTGGATGGCTCCCACCAGGAAGTGTGTCTGCAGGAAGCCTGAAAATGACCTCTGGGAAAATAACCCCAGGACGCTCGGCACCAGTGACCCAGCCCCAGACAGCCGTCCCTCTGGATCCTTTTATGGTCTGGGCCTGACAGTGGGCACTTCCTGCAGGCCACTATGTGTGCGTGCCCATCCCATCGGCTGGCCTTAGCTGAGCCCGGAGCTCAGACACCCTAGGATTGCCAGAATGCATCTAGCATACAAAGTACCCTGGGCATGTGCGTCTTGATTTCACAGACACAATTCTTGCGAACTTAATCTTTCCATATTCAAACCCTAATTCTGACAAGGACACAGAGACCCTTCTTGCCTGTGCCGACTTTTGGCCTTCTTAAATTTGTGGATCAGTCCAGGCAGGACATGCTGTGGTCTTGCCAGATGGCAGCCATCAGGAGCTGGCATATTGAGCCTCAGCAGTAAACTGCCCACAACTCCTAGACTTCTTGCAAAGTTACAGGTGACCATCATCACCTGTAAGGCCCATCATCTTTGAAGGGCCATTTGCCTATTTTTCTTTGAATCCATCATGTCCACTCCACTAAGTTGTCGAGTAGATGTGACGTGGCTTGATAATCAGAAAGGTCTGTGGGTCAGAATACCACTCTCCAAGGGGCCTCGCATATCACTATGGTAATGTTTAGGTTATCGAGTAGGACCAACACCACTATGGAGTCCCCAGGACTTCACACCAAGAGCAGAGCTCACCCTTTGGCCCCCATTTCCTGTCTTTCCCATGGGTCTCTTCTGAGGTTTGGCTTTCGCTTGCAGAATCCTAGGCCATCTTTGTCTTTTCATGAGCTTTTCCATTCTCCCCCCTGGAACTCCCCCTCCTCTGCCACTGTCTGCATTCCCAGATTCTCCAGGTTTTCGAACTTTGCTTTCACCCTTTCCACACTGTTATCCCTTCCTGTTGCATTCAGACAGAATTTTCTGGAATGGAGCTCCACAAGGACATGAAATGTTGCTCTTTTCATTCGATGCAGATGCCCCGAGGACACATGGGTTCAGCATGGGTGCTCAGTATGTAGATGCTGAATGTGTGGCCAATGTATCCCTCAGCCTCATCTGCTGGGTCTTCAGCTGAGTCTGTTCTGCTGCTCAGCCCAATTCTGGTGTTACTGACTTCAACAATTATGTTTTTGTTAGAGTTTTGATATTGGAGGTAGCTAAAGGTAGTTGAGAACAGACCCCAAATATATAGGAAACGCCTCTGCTTTGTATTCTCAAAGCATTGTTGTTAACTCAGTTATGAGATATAATCTGGGGAATGCATACATCCTATTAGGGGTTCAGTAGCAAACAGCAGGGGGCTTCCCTGGTAGTTCAGCTGGTAAAGAATCTGCCTGCAATGCGGGAGACCCCAGTTTGATTCCTGGGGGAAGATCCCCTGGAGAAGGGATAGGCTACCCACTCCAGTATTCTTGGGCTTCCCTGATGGTGCAGACAATAAGGAATCGACCTGGAGTGCAGGAGAACTGGGTTTGATTTCTGGATTGGGAAGATCCCCTGAAGGATCACATGGCAACTCACTTCAGTATCCTGGCCTGGAGAATCCCCATGGACAGAGGAGCCTGGCAGGCTACAGTCAATGGGGTTGCAAAGAGTTGGACACAAATGAGCGACTAAACACAGCACAGCACAGAGCAGAGTCCTCCTGATGCCAGAAGACTCTTGGTTGAAGAGACGAGGTGGGTTCTTGCCTACCTAGTCCTCACCTGGCCCCTTGATGACAGAACAGAAACAAGACAACAGTCACTTTCCTTTTCACTAAAATGCCTCTGAGACTCTCCCAGACATTGGCCCGTTAGCTGTGATCATCTTTCGTCACTGTATATGTTTCGTGGGGCTGTCATAACAAAGTACCATAAGCTAGGAGTGTTGAAACAACAGAAATATAGTCTCTCTTGGTTTGAGATCAGGGTGTGGGCACGGTTGGTTCGTTCTCCTAGGTCCTGACAGGTACCTGTAACCTCTGGTGTTCCTCGCGTTGGGGATGAGTCCCTGTGATCTCTGCCCTTTACCTGTGCATGGCGTTCTTCTGTGTCTGAATCCAAATTCCCTTCTTTTCCTGAGGACATCCATCATTGGATGAGGGCCCACCCTACTCCAATATGACCTCATGATAATATGCACCTTAATCACATCTCTAAAGACTTATTTCCAAATAAGATCACAGTTACAGGCTCCAAGGATTAGGACTTGAACATATCTTTGGAGGAACACAATTTGGCCCACAGTAGGTCATGTATGGATGTGAGAGTTGGACAGTGAAGAAAGCTGAGCACTGAAGAACTGATGCTTTTGAACTGTGGTGTTGGAGAAGACTCTTGAGAGTCCCTTGGACTGCAAGGAGATCCAACCAGTCCATCCTAAAGATCAGTCCTGGGTGTTCACTGGAAGGGCTGATGTTGAAGCTGAAACTCCAATACTTCGGCTACCTCATGCGAAGAGTTGACTCACTGGAAAAGACCCAGATGCTGGGAGGAATTGGGGGCAGGAGGAGAAGGGGATGACAGAGGATGAGATGGCTGGATGGCATCATCGACTCTATGGACATGAATTTGAGTAAACTCCAGGAGTTGGTGATGGACAGGGAGGCCTGGCGTGCTGCGATTCATGGGGTCACAAAGAGTCGGACACGACTGAGTGACTGAACTGAACTGAACTGAACTGAGTCACCATCAACTGGTCAATTAGATAACTCAGATAACCGAGTAGTCAGGAATAGACTATCCACCTGTGCAAGGAGTAACTGGAGCCTTCCTCCATTCTCCTTGTAGATTCTGAATGTGTAAGCTGTCAGTTCAGTTCAGTTGTTCAGTCCTGTCCGACTCTTTGCAACCCCATGGATTGCAACACATCAGGCTTCCCTGTCCATTATCAACTGCCGGAGTTCACTCAAACTCATGTCCACTGAGTCGGTGATGCCATCCAACCATCTCATCCCCTGTCGTCCCCTTCTCCCTGCCTTCATCTTTCCCAGCATCAGGGTCTTTTCCAATGAGTTAGTTCTTCTCATCAGGTGGCCAAAGTACTGGAGTTTCAGCTTCAGGCCTCCTAAGCCATCAGGGTGACACCTAAGGACTGCTATCCTCACAGGGCCCCGCCGTTGCATTTAGCCTAGCATACTGGCCCTGCCTGCTCTGCTATTCAATAACCCTTTCTGTCCTGCCAGTTTCGAAATTGCATCTTGCAACTTTTTGGGAAGAAGGTGGATGACAGCTCTGAACTCTCCAGTGTTTCCAAAACAGAGGCGTCATCCGTCTCTTCGGTGTCACCTGCATGAGTCTCTGCCAGCCCCGAAAATGAAAACGCCTGCCTCCCACCCAAAAACGGAAAACAGAACCTGTCCCCACCTCCAGGGCTTTGGCCCCCATCCACCCCACCTCTGCACCCTTGCTTCTCCATCCCTGTGAAATAATCATAGTTTCTCTTTGCCAAAAACAACCATGTCACAGGGGCTGCCACTGCCATTTGGGGGCAACTGAGCCTCTGGGCATTGGGTCACTGGGTCATGGGACGGCACGCAGGGTAGAGAGGGGAGCAGTACTCCAGAGATGTCCATCTTTTATAAGCCTCCTGTCTGCAGGTGGGAAAGAGAAGCGTGAAGCAGGTGGGCATCACTGGGCTGCCAGGGATGGACAAGGAAAGGCAGAGCTGAGCAGTGGCCGTCTTGAGAGGTGGGAGGAACTAGCAAAGCCAGGCCCTTTAAGGCCCCTTGGGTGGAGGCCAAGAGGCCCTGGCAAACCGTCTCCACCTGAAGGGGACCCAAGCCTGCCAGTCTCAGGCAGGGATGGCGTGCCACTTCTGCCAGGCCAGGATGCTGAGCCCAAGGAGCAGGAGCACAGTGCAGGCGTGCAGGCGCAAGTGCAGCAGCAGCAGGGGGCAGGCACAAGTGCCGGACAGCAGGACCAGGAGCACTGTGGCCAGCGTCAGCAGCAGGCTCTTCAAGTGGCACAGGATGTCCTGGGGCCAGCTCTGCGGGTGCTCCATCAGCCCCAGCTGGGTCACCTGCTGCAGAGCCTCGAGCTTGCCCACACGGTTCTTAAAGGTCTCCATGACCTCCTGCAGGAGGAAGACAGTGAAGCTGGGACCCCACGTCCCCGCTGCCCAGGGGCCCGAGAGTCGCAGATTGTGCCCGAGTTCCCAGATTGGCTAAGCTGGACCCGGCCCTGGGGGAGGACAGCGTGATCATAAAGACTGGGTACCTCAGGGGCACAGTGCCAGGCACGATCCCTTCCCTGGACTCCAGGGGACACACACACACACACACACACACACACACACACATACACACACACACACACACACACACACACCGATATTCATGAATCTTTTATATATATAGTCACTCTTTTGTAACGGTTTTACAAAAATAGCAATATATGAGAAGTAGAAATCAAGATCTAAACCTCCCATGTATGCCATTAAATTCAATATATATAACTCCAGTGTTTCGTGTGGAGTAGCTCTTCCCTAAAAATCATCTGTTGATTATCAGAATGGAACAGTCACAAAAATCCACATAACTGTTTAATTTCACGGATAGGAAATGTTTAGCATAAGCCAATCCATAAAGACAGAAGAAAATTTGTGGTTGCTGGAGGCTGGGGGAGAGAGGAGGTGGGGAGTAACTGCTAGCGGGGATGGAGTTTCTGCTGGGAGGGATGACAGGGTCCCGGACTGAGACAGTGTCCACTACAACACAGCCCTGTGAATACGATAAAAACACTGAATATGACAAAAACACTTTAAATGGGTGAATTGTACACCATGTCAATTATATCTCAATAAAGCTGTTATTAAAACAGAAACCAAAATTGGATTGCGGTAATGGTTACACAGCTTGGTAAATTTACTAAAGCTCATTGAAACATACAGTTAAAATGGTACATTTTATGGCATGTAAGTAATATCTCAGTAGACCTAATAAAAAAACACAAAACATCACTACCTGTTGTTTACAGCCACATATTTAAGTAGAAAAAGTCTAAAAATATGTCTGGAAAAGCTAAGCACCTAACAAGGATAGCAAGGTAGGCAGAAGGGGGGAAGGTGAAGGGGAGCATTTCAAGCAACTCATCTTTTAAGCTTTTATTTCTTAAATAAAATTTGAATATGTTAAGATTTGAGAAAGCTGGGGGTGGGCAGATAACCTTGACCAAATTATTCTCTGCTTTCCCTGGGTTTGGAATATTTCATGATGTCAAAAAACACTTTGAGGTCCCTCATTTGGGCACCAACAAGGATGGGCCAGAAAGAAACAGGCCAGGCAGCTTCTAGCTTTTTAAGGAAAGCTGAGGAAGGCCTGACCAGAGCCAGGGTGACAATGCTGGATTCCAGTGGGGGCCTGGGGCCCTGCAGAGAAGCAGAGGCAGGTATAGGAACTGGGAAGTGAGCAGTTCAGTTAGGTCCTGTTCAGGGACTTGACTGGCACACTGTGGAGATGGTCCCCAGGCAACTGAGAAGCTGAAACACTCATTTATGGAAGCCAGTTCATCAAGAGTCAGTTCATGATGGTATTTCAAGGAACAGTCCATCAATCTCTGCCCTGTTCCCTGTTGAGAAGAAATTGGTCTGACAACCTGACTGAGACTACTGCCCACAGAGAAGGGGAGAGAGTGGGGTGTCCACCCTGAAAGCAGATTCCCCCGTGGCTGTCCTTCCATTCACATATAGGATGGAGCTGCAAGGACATTCAAGATGTCTACCATGTTCAAGTGTATATTCATGAATATGTTCTTCATGAAGATGAAATTAGCAAGCGGGTTCTTCATTAATATATTTCTAAGAACAAATGACAATACTCTTACACACATTCTTGAAAAGACTGTTGAATAAGACAATATGAATGTATAAGGCTGTTCCCTCCATCTCCCCTTATCAGTGAGGCCACAGCAGGGCCCTGGCTTGTGACACATCCCTCCCTTGGTCAAGGACTCTTCTCTGTCTGGCTCCTACAGCCACGGAGGTAGAAGCACCACCATGGAAAATGCTCTTATGAGGGCAAAATGATGGTTGGTCAACCAAAACACCCCTCAAATTCGTCCAAATCTGTTAAGGCCACCCTGTCTGATAAAAATGGCCTCAAACATCATTGCTGCTGCAGAAAATATAATCTTGTTCATAGCTGAGGATGGGCTTTGACAAACTGAGCTAGAACCTAACAGCCTGAAACACAGAGAAGTCTGAGATGGAGAGACTGAAGTGGGAAGGATGAAGCAGGCCAGATGCGGTAACCTGGTAGAGACAGAGCAACTCCTCTGAGCTCACATGGTATCACGCACATCCTTAGAAGTGGAGGCAGTGGCAACTGTCACACACAGAGGAAAAGGGCATGTGAAGACGGAGCAGAGGGAAGGGGAAGGTGCTGGCCTGGAAGACTGCAGTGCCAAGGCCACAAGCTAAGGAAGCAGCAGCCCCAGGAAGCTAGGAGAGGCTAGGAACAGATTCGCCCTTCCAGAAGGGACGTGGCCCCACCCACACGCTGACTTTGACTTCACCATGCTGACCTCCAGAACTGAGAGAATCCATCTCTGTTGTTTGAAGTCACTAAGTTTGGGATACTTTGTTAGGACGGCCAGATGAAAGCCCTCCAACTGCATCTAGTGGGGAGAGAACAGGGATGCAGCTAAACATGCCCACAATGCGTGGCACGGCCTCCTACAACAGAGAATCACCTGGTCAAAAATGCCAGTAGTGTTGAAGTTGAGAAAAAACTGCACTATGGTAACACCATCTAGAGTTCTCGGCCACTAGGTGACACCTGAGTTTAGGAGCCTGAAACTTCGAAGACTGACCATACCACCAAATATTGGCAAGACCGTGCAGCAACTCAAACTCTCACAGACTCCTAATGGGAATGTAAAATGGTACAACCATGCAGGAGACCTGGGTTGGGAAGGTTGATCCCTGGCTGGGAAGATCGTCTGGAGGAGGGCATGGCAATCCACTCCAGTATTCCTGCCTGGAGAATCTCATGGACAGAGGAGCCTGGAGGGCTACAGTCCATGGGGTTGCCAAGAGTCGGACATGACTGAGTGACTAAGCACAGCACATGCTGGAAAAGTTGCTTTAGAGGTTATCTGGCAATTCCACATATAAAAGTATATGTTCATAAAAAGACACGCATAGTGTTCACAGTAGCTCTACTCCTCACAGCCCCAACTGGTAGCAAATGAATGGGTCAATGCACTGAGTTCACATCACAGAGCACTGCTGAACAAGAAGGAATGAGCCACTCTTGTGTGTAATGCAGATAAATCTCAAAATCATTACACTGCGTGAAAGAAGACACTAAGTTTGATATAACATATGCTTCCATTTACATGAAATGTACCAGAACAGACAAATCCAGAGAGATGGAAAACAGATTGGTGGTTACCAGGGGCTGAGAGAAGGCAAATGGGGAGTGGCAGTGTCTCTTTCCAGAGTGATGAAAACTTTGGGGAACTATTATTGATAGATGTACTTTTCATTGCACAATACCGTGAATGCACTGAATACCATTGTACACTTTGAAATCAGCAATTTTAGCCTTTCCAGCAGTGACAACCTCCCTATGAAAACTTGCCTCTCAAAAGGATTTCCCTCATCTCTCTCCAGAAGACAAAAGGAAACACAAGAAGAAGCATCTGGTTCAGAGCCCCAATTCCTATTTCATGGATGTGAAATGCCCAGGATGCTATAGAATCACCCTGTCTCTAGCCGTGCACAAATGGTAGTTTTGTGTGTTGGCTGCTCTACTATCTTCCACCATCTTACAGGAGGAAAAGCAAGGCTTACAGAAGGCTGCTCATCCAGGCAGAAGCAGCACTAAAAGTAACCTATATCAAGAGGAATGTGAAACCATTCCAATAAACATGTATTAGATAAAAAATAAAATAAAATTAATAACTTTATGTTTTGTCAATTTTGTCTCAATTGAAAAATAAAATAGCCCTCTTGAAGGCAATATATATATATATATATATATATATATATATATATATATATATATATATATAAAACCTGTGAGAAGTGTCACAGAACTCTCCAGTTTGAAACCTCAGTTTGTGACAAACCAGAGGAGATGTGACAATCGCAGGGGCCTGGGTAGTGACCAGTTGTGGACATAAGGTGGCACTTCATTGAGTTGAACATACGCCCTTGTGCCTGAGACTCTGTTTCCTCATCTGTAAATTCAGTGCTGAATGGTACAGCTGATCAATGCTACATGCTCCCTATTGTCACTGTAACCATGTTAAGTCTTCTTCAGCCCATTCACCATATCTCTCAAGAAATCTGAGTCTTATGGACCTGCTTTTTTGTTTCTAATATATATTAATCAAGGTAGGCTAACTGCTATAGCCAATGACCAGAACATCTTGGTGGCTGAAGATGATGCCAGTGTATTTCACAGTTCACTGGTGGTGGTGTTGGTGTGAGGAAGGTGCTGGCTTAGAAGTGCAACCTTGCACAATTCCCACAGAGTTTTGCGAGGAGGTAGTTTGCTCTGCTCCCCTGCACAGCTGGCAGACACTAATATGCTATGGGTTAAGAACGTTCTAGAGCACCACAGTCCCATTGGCCTAGGCAGTGTAGAAACATACAAGGAAATGCACAACTGTCCTGAGTTCTGGTCTTGCTTTACATAAATCCAACCTTGAAAAGAGAATTGGACCATAAAGAAGGCTGAGCACCGAAGAACTGATGCTTTCAAACTGTGGTGCTGGAGAAGACTCTTGAGAGTCCCTTGGACTGCAAGGAGATCCAACCAGTCCATCCTAAAGGAAATCAGTCCTGAATATTCACTGGAAGGACTGATGCTGAAGCTGAAGCTCCAATACTTTGGCAACCTGATGTGAAGAATGGACTCATTGGAAAAGACCCTGATGCTGGGAAAGATTGAAGATAGTTAGATGACATCACCAACTCAATGGACATGAGTTTGAGCAAGCTCCAGGAGATGGTGAAGGACAGGGAAGCCTGGCGTGCTGCAGTTCATGGGGTTGCAAAGAGTTGGACACAACAGCGACTGAACAACCACAACAACCTTGAAAAAGTCACCCCCAAAAGAAACCTGAATTGTGACTGACTGCCTTACTTGACAGCAGGTTGCCCCTTCATACTCCTTTAACTGCCCTTCAGGGATTGGTCCAGCAGTGTCAGTGCAGGTAGGATTTCCCTATGCAAACAGAAGATGACTGCAGGGCTCAGAGGAAGGAGCTTGGCACCTATGAGGGCGGCTGGCACCCCAAGAAGGGCTCAATAGAAATGCGGATGTCCTTGAGAGACTGAGTTTGCCTTTTTTTTTCCTACTGGTGGGCCCTAGTCTGGTCTTGAAAGTAAAAGTGAAATTTTCAAGTCGCTCAGTTGTATTGGACTCTGTGACCCCATGGACTGTAGCCCACCAGGTCTCTGTCCATGGGATTTCCCAGGCAAGAGTACTGGAGTGGGTTGTCATGCCCTTATCCAGGGGATCTTCCCAAACTCAGGGATCAAATCCAGGTCACCCACATTGCAGGCCGTTTTTTTTACTGTCTGAGGCACCAGGGAAGCCTCTTGGATGAAGATAAAATCAACCCACCACACCAGGGGCTCGGGGGGAGAGAAAGCATTCCCTGGAAGGCAGTCATTTTCAGAACATATCACCCACATGGGAGCTTCTGCCTCAACTTAGCCATGAGCCCAGGTGATGGGGTCAGGGCAGACGAGGCGATTCCACTCATGTATCATCTGCCGCTCTGAGAGGAACACCGATACCACCCCCACCCTCCCCAGAGCCCAGGTGGCCAGGAGCTCCGCCTCACCTGGACTTTTCCTCCTGAAGGGACTCCAGTGATGCCTGCAGGTTGGTCAGATACTGCTCCCTGAGGCTCTGGTAGGACCCCTGCAGGCTCAAGTGGACCATCTTCACTTCTCTCAGCTCTTCCTTCATCTTCTGCCCCAGCAGGGCTCGTGGCTGGGCCCCACACTTGTTCCCCAAGGACTTCTGCTGCTGGCAGGCTGGGAAGTGAGTCTGCAGAGGGACGTGTCTGATGACGGTGGACAGGTCGCTGGATGAGCAGTCTTCTCCACCTGGCCGGGGGGGCTCTGCACACAGAGCCTTCTCACGGGGCTGCTTGCAGTTGTTCTCCAGGCTGCTTTTGGTCCCCAGCACTAAGCCCTTGCGCCTGCAGCCCTCCTCTAGTTCCTGCAGCTGCTGGTGACACTGGCGGAGCCTTCGCTCGATCTGGGCGATGGTGGCAGAGGTTCGCTGGTTCACCTTCTCGAAGGCCTGCCGGATGTGGAAGGCCTGGTGCTGGTCGGCCTTGGATACCAGCTTGAGGTAGCACACTGTGTTCTCATTGCGGCTGGCCTTCTCCACCCTCAGCTGCTCTGAGAGGTAGAGGATACGGTGCTTGATGCTGTCCTGTACGTTTCGAGTCAGCTCCCCATCTGAAAGGATGGAGTGGCCACTGGGGCCATCCTCGCTGGATGACAGGGATCTGCAGGAGGGTATACCGGAGGAGAGGGTGGCAGTCGGGCCCTTGGTGTATTCTGTCTGCATTGGGAGATAAGAATCACAAAATGGGTACTTCCGTAAGAGGCAAACAATGGGAGAATTAGATTCATTATTGCTCCACCCTAAACAATACTTCCAGGTGTGAGCAGGTACTTACATGCCCTACATGCACTTCCATGCACATGCCTTCCATGTATTTACATGTGTGAGTACATGCGACACAGACTGGACATGCTTTATGGGCATCGCATACTTCACTGTGACCTCCAGGTGGCTAGCACAGCCTCCACACCTGTCCTGTCTGTTCCAGAACTTCTCTTCAAAGAATTACCAGCTGTGCATCTTACTTTATAGAGAACTGTTATTGTGAAGAATGGAATAAACTCATTTCCATAAACCCATACAGCTTGCTACATTGCTACTGCCAGGTGGATAGAAGGGAGAGGCAGGGAGATTTGCAGCCTAACAGGTTCATTCCTTCACCTAATCATTCAATGAACACATATTTCTGAGCCTGCCATGTGGGACAGAAGGCAGACATATTCCGTACTCTCATAGAGCTGACCATCCAGGGTGGACGGTTCTACTGTAACACAAAGGAGTCTCTTACATGGAAAGGGATAATAGTAAGCACACTGCCTTGGAGACGCCACTAACTCTGAGACCTTGAGCACTCACAGGATCAGATTTCTCACCTCTAAAATAAAGATGGCCAAAATAAATAAATAAAGCTGGCCATAGCAGCATAACTGGAACACAGGAGATAAGGGCAGAGTGGACAGTGATGAGCTAGAAGTAGGTGGAATCAGGACAGGTGGAGCCTCTGTTCTGTTCCTACTTTTTAACTAAAAACACGTTCATGACTGTGTTTGATCTGAAAGTGCTCTCCTGGTGGAGAGCCAGGAGTGATTATACTGTAATAGATATTTTGGTACTGTGTATTTTATTCTATGCAAATTATACCTTAATCTAAAAAATAAATGTGATACCACTAGGCACCGAGCAGAGTGGCAAAATTTAGACTAACAATAATAAATCTCAGACAGGATATGAAACAACAGGAACCCTCCATCACTCCTGGTGGGAGAGTAATTGATATAAAACTTTGTGGAATGCATTTGGTAATATCATGAAGCTGAAGACATGCATGCTGAATGGCCCAGGTACCCTGGTGGCTCAGATGGTAAAGAATCTGCCTGCAATACAGGAGACCCAGGTTCGATCCTTGGGTGGGAAAGATCCCTTGGAGAAGGGAATGGCAACCCACTCCAGTATTCTTGCCTGGAGAATTCCATTGACAGAGGAGCCTGGCAAGCTACAGTCCATGGGACCACCACAAACAGTCAGACACGACTGAGAGACTAACACACTAATGCTGAATGGCCTGGCAATTACATACCTAGATATACCCTTGAGAGGCAGGTACAATAATACTCCCAATAATCAACTGCTAGAAACAACCCACCTGGTCTATATATCAAAGAATATGTAAGTGAACTGTAATATATTCAGTAATATACTACAGCACTGGAGCTTCGCAGGTGGCACTAGTGGTAAAGAGCCCACGTACTACCGCCAGAGGTCAGGGGTGGCGGCTGAGAGGAGCAACCCCACGTCCAAGGAGCGGCGGCTGCATGGGCACAGGAGGGCTGAGAGGAGCTACTCCACGTTCAAGGTCAGGAGGGGTGGCCATGAGGAGATACCCCTCATCCAAGGTAAGGAGCAGCAGCTGCGCTTTGCTGGAGCAGCCGTGAAGAGATACCCCACGTCCAAGGTAAGAGAAACCCAAGTAAGATGGTAGGTGTTGCGAGAGGGCATCAGAGGGCAGACACACTGAAACCATAATCACAGAAAACTAGCCAATCTGATCACACGGACCACAGCCTTGTCTAACTCAATGAAACTAAGCCATGCCATGTGGGGCCACCCAAGACGGATGGGTCATGGTGGAGAGGTCTGACAGAATGTGGTCCACTGGAGAAGGGAATGGCAAACCACTTCAGTATTCTTGCCTTGAGAACCCCATGAACAGTATGAAAAGGCAAGATGGTAGGATCCTGAAAGAGGAACTCCCCAGGTCGGTAGGTGCCCAATATGCTACTGGAGATCAGTGGAGAAATAACTCCAGAAAGAATGAAGGGATGAAGCCAAAGCAAAAACAATACCCAGTTGTGGATGGGACTGGTGATAGAAGCAAGGTCCGATGCTGTAAAGAGCAATATTGCATAGGAACCTGGAATGTTAGGTCCATGAATCAAGGCAAATTGGAAGTGGTCAAACAGGAGATGGCAAGAGTGAATGTCGACATTCTAGGAATCAGCGAACTAAAATGGACTGAATGGGTGGGTGAATTTAATTCAGATGACCATTATATCTACTACTGTGAGCAGGAATCCCTTAGAAGAAATAGAGTAGCCATCATGGTCAACAAAAGAGTCCAAAATGCAGTTCTTGGATGCAATCTCAAAAATGACAGAATGATCTCTGTTCGTTTCCAAGGCAAACCATTCAATATCACGGTAATCCAAGCCTATGCCCCAACCAGTAACACTGAAGAAGCTGAAATTGAACAGTTCTATGAAGACCTACAAGACCTTTTAGAACTAACATCCAAAAAAAAAAGATGTCCTTTTCATTATAGGGGACTGGAATGCAAAAGTAGGAAGTCAAGAAACACCTGGAGTAACAGGCAAATTTGGCCTTAGGGTATGAAATGAAGCAGGGCAAAGGTTCATAGAGTTTTGCCAAAGAACACACTGGTCATAGCAAACATCCTCTTCCAAAAACTCAAGAGAAGACTCCACACATGGACATCACCAGATGGTCAACACTGAAATCAGATTGATTATATTCTTTGCAGCCAAAGATGGAGAAGCTCTCTACAGTCAGCAAAAACAAGACCGGGAGCTGACTGTGGCTCAGATCATGAACTCCTTATTGCCAAATTCAGACTTAAATTGAAGAAAGTAGGGGAAACCACTAGACCATTCAGGTATGACCTAAATCAAATCCCTTATGATTATACAGTGGAAGTGACAAACAGATTCAAGGGATTAGATCCAATAGACCTCTGAGGGCCTGAAGAACTATGGGGGGAGGTTTGTGACATTGTACAGGAGGCAGTCATCAAGACCATCCCCAAGAAAAAGATATGCAAAAAGGCAAAATGGTTGTCTGAAGAGGACTTACAAATAGCTGTGAAAAGAAGAGAAGCGAAAAGCAAAGGAGAAAAGGAAAGATATTCCCATCTGAATGCAGAGCTCCAAAGAATAGCAAGGAGATATAAAAAAGCCTTCCTCAGCCATCAATGCAAAGGAATAGAGGAAAACAACAGAATGGGAAAGACTAGACGATCTCTTCAAGAAAATTAGAGTTACCAAGGGAACATTTCATGCAAAGATGGGCTCGATAAAGGACAGAAATGGTATGGAGCTAACAGAAGCAGAAGATATTAAGAAGAGGTGGCAAGAATACACAGAAGAACTGTACAAAAAAGATCTTCACGACCCAGATAATCACAATGGTATGATCACTCACCTAGAGCCAGACATCTTGGAATGTGAAGTCAAGTGGGCCTTAGAAAGCATCACTATGAACAAAGCTAGTGGAGGTGATGGAATTCCAGTTGAGCTATTTCAAATCCTGAAAGATGATGCTGTGAAAGTGCTGCACTCAGTATGCCAGCAAATTTGGAAAATTCAGCAGTGGCCACAGGACTGGAAAAGGTCAGTTTTCATTCCAATCCCAAAGAAAGGCAATGCCAAAGAATGCTCAAACTACTGCACAATTGCACTCATCTCACACGCTAGTAAAGTAATGCTCAAAATTCTCCAAGTCAGGCTTCAGCAATACGTGAACTGTGAACTTCCAGATGTTCAAGTTGGTTTTAGAAAAGGCAGAGGAACCAGAGATCAAATTGCCAACATCTGCTGGATCATCAAAAAAGCAAGAGAGTTCCAGAAAAACATCTATTTCTGCTTTATTGACTATGCCAAAGCCTTTGACTGTGTGGATCACAATAAACTGTGGAAAATTCTGAAAGAGATGGGAATACCAGACCACCTGATCTACCTCTTGAGAAATCTATATGCAGGTCAGGAAGCAACAGTTAGAACTGGACATGGAACAACAGACTGGTTCCAAATAGGAAAAGGAGTATGTCAAGGCTGTATATTGTCACCCTGCTTATTTAACTTACATGCAGAGTACATCATGAGAAATGCTGGGCTGGAAGAAGCACAAGCTGGAATCAAGATTGCCAGGAGAAATATCAACAACCTCAGATATGCAGATGACACCACCCTTATGGCAGAAAGTGAAGAGGAACTGAAAAGCCTCTTGATGAAACTGAAAGAGGAGAGTGAAAAAGTTGGCTTAAATCTCAACATTCAGAAAACTAAGATCATGGCATCTGGTCCCATCACTTCATGGGATATAGATGGGGAAACAGTGGAAACAGTGTCAGACTTTATTTTTTTGGGCTCCAAAATCACTGCAGATGGTGACTGCAGCCATGAATTTAAAAGACGCTTACTCCTTGGAAGGAACATTATGACCAACCTACGTAGCATATTGAAAAGTAGAGATATTACTTTGCCAACAAAGGTCTGTCTAGTCAAGGCTGTGGTTTTTCCAGTGGTCATGTATGGATGTGAGAGTTGGATGGTGAAGAAAGCTGAGCGCCGAAGAATTGATGCTTTTGAACTGTGGTGTTGGAGAAGACTCTTGAGAGTCCCTTGGACTGCAAGGAGATCCAACCAGTCCATCCTAAAGGAGATCAGTCCTGGGTGTTCATTGGAAGGACTGATGTTGAAGCTGAAACTCCAATACTTTGGCCACCTCATGCGAAGCAGTTGACTCATTGGAAAAGACCCTAATGCTGGGAAGGATTGGGGGCAGGAGGAGAAGGGGATGACAGAGGATGAGATGGCTGGATGGCATCACTGACTCGATGGACATGGGTTTGGGTAGACCCTGGGAGTTGGTGATGGACAGGGAGGCCTGGTGTGCTATGATTCATGGGGTCGCAGAGTTGGACAGGACTGAGCGACGCTG